>NC_042616.1:2574902-2660372 GCF_901001135.1 Rhinatrema bivittatum
TATCTCCACCTCAAGTCCTGAACGTTACTCACCTCCCTCTGCACCTCCACATGCCAGGTCTGGAACTCCTCCCATCTCCACTTCTAAATCCCGAACCTCTCTCATCTCCACCTCAAGTAGTAAATGTCTCTCATCTCCCTCTGCACCTTCACATGCCAGGTCTGGAACTTCTCCCATCTCCACTTCTAAATCCTGATCCTCTCTCATCTCCCTCTGCACCTTCACATGCCAGGTCTGGAACTTCTCCCATCTCCACTTCTAAATCCTGAACCTCTCTCATCTCCCTCTGCACCTTCACATGCCAGGTCTGGGATATTCTCCCATCTCCACTTCTAAATCCGGAACCTCTCTCATCTCCCTCTGCAGCTTTATATACCATATCTGGAATTCCTCTACTCGAGTACTTGTTGCTGATAGAGAATCGTCTCTACCATTTGTTCCTGACCCTCGTTCCTGGTTCTTGTTCTCCTCGTTCCTGTCCTGTCTATGATTTGGACTGACTGCACGGATATCGACTTAGGCTGCAGCGTGGTCAAGCAAAGCAATCTCCAGACCCAGACCTCCGCTATGCCTGACCACGCTTCTGCCTATCTCCAGACCCAGACCTCCGCCAAGCCTGACCACGCTGCAGCCTATCTTCAGGCCCAGACCTCCGCTACGCTTGACCATGCTTCTGCCTATCTCCAGACCCGGACCTCCCCTACGCCTGACCACATTTCTGCCTATCTCCAGACCCAGACCTCCCTACGCCTGACCACATTTCTGCCTATCTCCAGACCCAGACCTCCGCAATGCCTGACCATGCTTCTGCCTATCTCCAGACCCGGACCTCCGCTACGCTTGACCATGCTTCTGCAAATGTAACCCCAATAGTTAAAAAGGGCTCCAGGGGTGATCCGGGAAACTACAGACCGGTTAGCCTGACTTCAGTGCCAGGAAAAATAGTGGAAAGTGTTCTAAACATCAAAATCACAGAACATATAGAAAGACATGGTTTAATGGAACAAAGTCAGCATGGCTTTACCCAGGGCAAGTCTTGCCTCACAAATCTGCTTCACTTTTTTGAAGGAGTTAATAAACATGTGGATAAAGGTGAACCGGTAGATATAGTATACTTGGATTTTCAGAAGGCGTTTGACAAAGTTCCTCATGAGAGGCTGCTAGGAAAAGTAAAAAGTCATGGGATAGGTGGCGATGTCCTTTCGTGGATTGCAAACTGGCTAAAAGACAGGAAACAGAGAGTAGGATTAAATGGACAATTTTCTCAGTGGAAGGGAGTGGACAGTGGAGTGCCTCAGGGATCTGTATTGGGACCCTTACTGTTCAATATATTTATAAATGATCTGGAAAGAAATACGATGAGTGAGATAATCAAATTTGCAGATGACACAAAATTGTTCAAGTAGTTAAATCACAAGCAGATTGTGATAAATTGCAGGAAGACCTTGTGAGACTGGAAAATTGGGCATCCAAATGGCAGATGAAATTTAATGTGGATAAGTGCAAGGTGATGCATATAGGGAAAAATAACCCATGCTATAATTACACAATGTTGGGTTCCATATTAGGTGCTACAACCCAAGAAAGAGATCTAGGTGTCATAGTGGATAACACATTGAAATCGTCGGTTCAGTGTGCTGCGGCAGTCAAAAAAGCAAACAGAATGTTGGGAATTATTAGAAAGGGAATGGTGAATAAAACGGAAAATGTCATAATGCCTCTGTATCGCTCCATGGTGAGACCGCACCTTGAATACTGTGTACAATTCTGGTTGCCGCATTTCAAAAAAGATATAATTGCGATGGAGAAGGTACAGAGAAGGGCTACCAAAATGATAAAGGGGATGGAACAACTCCCCTATGAGGAAAGACTAAAGAGGTTAGGACTTTTCAGCTTGGAGAAGAGATGACTGAGGGGGGATATGATAGAGGTGTTTAAAATCATGAGAGGTCTAGAACGGGTAGATGTGAATCGGTTATTTACTCTTTCGGATAGTAGAAAGACTAGGGGGCACTCCGTGAAGTTAGCATGGGGCACATTTAAAACTAATCGGAGAAAGTTCTTTTTTACTCAACACACAATTAAACTCTGGAATTTGTTGCCAGAGGATGTGGTTAGTGCAGTTAGTATAGCTGTGTTTAAAAAAGGATTGGATAAGTTCTTGGAGGAGAAGTCCATTACCTGCTACTAAGTTCACTTAGAGAATAGCCACTGCCATTAGCAATGGTAACATGGAATAGACTTAGTTTTTGGGTACTTGCCAGGTTCTTATGGCCTGGATTGGCCACTGTTGGAAACAGGATGCTGGGCTTGATGGACCCTTGGTCTGACCCAGTATGGCATTTTCTTATGTTCTTATCTCCAGACCCAGACCTCCGCTACGCCTGACCACGCTTCTGCCTATCTCCAGACCTCCATTACGCCTGACCACATTTCAGCCTATCTCCAGATTCAGACCTCCGCTACACCTGACCACGCTTCTGCCTATCTCCAGAACCGGACCTCCGCTACGCCTGACCATGCTTCTGTCTATCTCCAGACCCAGACCTCCGCTACGCCTAACCACGCTTCTGCCTATCTCCAGACTCGGACCTCCGCTACGCCTGACCATGCTTCTGCCTATCTCCAGACCCGGACCTCCGCTACGCCTGACCACGCTTCTGCCTATCTCCAGACCCGGACCTCCGCTACGCCTGACCACGCTTCTGCCTATCTCCAGACCCGGACCTCCGCTACGCCTGAGCACGCTTCTGCCTATCTCCAGACCCGGACCTCCGCTACGCCGGACCACGCTTCTGCCTATCTCCAGACCCGGACTCCGCTACGCCTGACCACGCTTCTGCCTATCTCCAGACCCGGACCTCCGCTACACCTGACCACGCTTCTGCCTATCTCCAGACCCCGACCTCTGCTAAGCCTGACCACGCTTCTGCCTATCTCCAGACCCGGACCTCTGCTAAGCCTGACCACGCTTCTGCCTATCTCCAGACCCCGACCTCTGCTAAGCCTGACCACGCTTCTGCCTATCTCCAGACCCGGACCTCCGCTACGCCTGACCATGCTTCTGCCTATCTCCAGACCCGGACCTCCGCTACGCCTGACCATGCTTCTGCCTATCTCCAGACCCAGACCTCCGCTACGCCTGACCATGCTTCTGCCTATCTCCAGACCCGGACCTCCGCTACGCCTGACCACGCTTCTGCCTATCTCCAGACCCCGACCTCTGCTAAGCCTGACCACGCTTCTGCCTATCTCCAGACCCGGACCTCTGCTAAGCCTGACCACGCTTCTGCCTATCTCCAGACCCCGACCTCTGCTAAGCCTGACCACGCTTCTGCCTATCTCCAGACCCGGACCTCTGCTAAGCCTGACCATGCTTCTGCCTATCTCCAAACCCAGACCTCCCCTACGCCTGACCATGCTTCTGCCTATCTCCAAACCCAGACCTTTGCTACGTCTGACTACGCTACAGCCTATCTCCAGATTTTGATCATTGCTTTGATTGACTCGCTATTGACTTCTCCGTGATCAGATCTCAGCACTGTTTGCCACGACGTCCACTTTGCCGCTGGCCCTGATCCAAGCCTGTCATTGATGCCTCTCCTAGCTTACTCCCTGGAAGTGGACTTATTAGGCTCCGGCCTACCTTTGCTCGAGCGCCCTCAGCCAATCTCAGTTCTATTGGCGCCTGAGTTTCAGTATCTTACCCAGTCCAGAATAGGGCTACGCCACCCATCGTCTGCTGTCTCTGGGCTGAACCAATCACTCTTGCTAACCAACCTCGAGCCCCACCTATGTCCTGCCGGCCCCGGCACCCAAAGGCTCAACCCGCGGGGAACGAGGGCTGGTATAGGTGAAGCTCCAGGGGCCTCTGCCAATCAGCCCACTCCTGCCGACGGTGGGGACCCGTAGGTCCTTACCTACGGGTTGCATCAACCGCACCTCGGCCCAAGGGTCCACTCCAACCCAACAACACTTGCTTGTTTTTTATATCTTACTTGATGTTTTACAGCCTAAGCTGGGATGTGCATTTTTCTTCTTTCTCAGTTTGGATTGTGGCTGTGGATGGGGCTCGGCCGGGGGTTGCGGGGGAACTGTTTGCATGGTAGTTATCTCTCCTATTCTTTTTGGGATGCTTGGGGCGCTCTGGGGATGGGTACACAGGGAATTCTAACGGAATTGCTGTTTCCATGCTGTGTCTTTCTCTGCTTTATGCTTTCTATAGCCAAATTAGACCTCATGTTGGAATCACTGATTGGGATGGGGGCCTATGCTGGGAGGACCCCCATTGAGAAGAAGTTGCCTCACTCCTCTGTACTGTTTTTCTTGCTAAACCAGATTATCTAATCGGGGAACTCGTTTACTCTCCTGGAATGTATGCGGTATCAATTCTCCTGTTAAACGGTCTAAAATCCTCACAGTTTTAAAGAGGAAGTCCGCAGATTTAGTGTTTTTGCAAGAGACACATCTTAATGATTTGGAAGATGGGAAATTGCACAGGAATTGGGTGGGAGTGGTTCACTTTGCATCTGCTTCTTCCAAATCCGCTGGAGTGGCCATTTTAATTAACAAGCAGCTGGCCCTTAAGGTTCAAATGGAAATCAAAACCCACAGGGGCGATATATCATTTTAGTCACCGACCTTAACAAAACCACTCTTGTATTTTGCAATCTCTATGCCCAACAATTACAATCCAGGTTTCTTTTGGGAGATCTACCAAATATTCCTTCCTTATACGGGAGATGCCATCATTGTTGGAGGAGATTTTAACGCCATTCGTGATCCTCAATTGGACAAATCTTATGCGCACCGAAAGATACTCGTGCTGGTAAAGGTCTCTCATTTTTAGAGCACTCCTTACATTTGGTCGATGCCTGGCGTCTCCTGCACCCTACAGATAAAGATTTCACCCATCTGTCCCGCGCCCATGCGATCTTTTCTAGACTGGATTATTTTTTAATCAGTAATCATATTTTTTCTAAAGTAAGTGATACAGGCATTGATGATATTATCATTTCGGACCATGCTCCCATGTGGCTTGACCTGGCGTGTTCCCATCCTCCACCATCTTCTTTTATTTGGCATTTCCCATATTGCTTAGCTGATGATACTAACAATCAGGTATTTCTTTATTTACAAATACAACATTACATTAGTCTTTATCACCGTCTTCCATTCTCTGGACGCCCTGTTTATGTTTGAAAAGATGCAACATTTTCCTCTGTCCTCTTACTACAAAGGTCTCACAAAGCTTACACCTATTGATACCTGCTCTACTCTAGCGGAAAGATGGAATAATGATGGTGTGTTTACGGTCACCGCCTCTACTCTTCAGTCCTGTTTTAAACAAGTGTCTATGGCCTCCCCGAACACGTATTATAGGGAAATGCAGTACAAATTTCTTCGGCGAGCTTATGTGTCTGCCCAAATAGCATTCGGCTCAAAATTCTCAGCTTCCGCTACTTGTGGGAAGTGTCACGGAACTATTGGTACGATGTCCCATTCTTTCTGGGCATGTCCCCCTTATAAAACATTTTTGGAGCCATATTGTCAGCTATGGAGTTCCAATTCCCTTATCTCCGATCCTGTGGCTCTTTGGTTGCATTCCTCCTTTACAGGTTCGGAGAGTTGGGATTCATTTATTTCTCCAGAAAGTAGGTCTGATGGGGGGAAAAAAGTGATCCACCTTGGCTGGAAAAGTTCAGCGGTCCCTTCCTTTTGGCTTATGGCGTAACTACCTTCACCACATGATGCTTCACCACATGATGATACTTCACTTTCAATGCATATCCAGCATAGCTCTCTGCTTCAACAGCAGGGGAGAAGAAAAAAGGATTCGCACTCACAAAGCGGGGAGTAGCTGGCTTGTTACGGCGGTTACTACTCCAAACCAAATAAGCCTGATACTTCACTTTCAATGCATATACAGCATAGCTCTCTGCTTCAACGGCAGGGGAGAAGAAAAACTGATACTTCACGCATATCCAGCATAGCTCTCTGCTTCAACGGCAGGGGAGAAGAAAAACTGATACTTCACGCATATCCAGCATAGCTCTCTGCTTCAACGGCAGGGGAGAAGAAAAACTGATACTTCACGCATATCTAGCATAGCTCTCTGCTTCAACGGCAGGGGAGAAGAAAAACTGATACTTCACGCATATCCAGCACAGCTCTCTGCTTCAACGGCAGGGGAGAAGAAAAACTGATACTTCACGCATATCCAGCATAGCTCTCTGCTTCAACGGCAGGGGAGAAGAAAAACTGATACTTCACGCATATCCAGCACAGCTCTCTGCTTCAACGGCAGGGGAGAAGAAAAACTGATACTTCACGCATATCCAGCACAGCTCTCTGCTTCAACGGCAGGGGAGAAGAAAAACTGATACTTCACGCATATCCAGCACAGCTCTCTGCTTCAACGGCAAGGGAGAAGAAAAACTGTTACTTCACGCATATCCAGCATAGCTCTCTGCTTCAACGGCAGGGGAGAAGAAAAACTGATACTTCACGCATATCCAGCACAGCTCTCTGCTTCAACGGGAAGGGAGAAGAAAAACTGTTACTTCACGCATATCCAGCACAGCTCCCTGCTTCAACGGCAGGGGAGAAGAAAAACTGTTACTTCACGCATATCCAGCATAGCTCCCTGCTTCAACGGCAGGGGAGAAGAAAAACAACCAATAAGGGCTGAATAACATAGTCTGGGTAAAACAAATAAGCATGGGTGTAGCTTGCTTATTGGCAGGGGAGAAGCTTGCTTATTGGCAGGGGAGAAGAAACAGATAAGTATGAGAGAAAAAATGTGTGAAGCTTGCTGGGCAGACTGGATGGGCCGTTTGGTCTTCTTCTGCCGTCATTTCTATGTTTCTATGTTTCTATATGCAGATGGACGTCCTGGCTTCCCGCTGCTCTCCACGTCACAGACGATGGTTTTTGCTGATATGGGACTCTTATATTCAAGAGCACCCGCACAGATCCAGGAGTATGATTTTGAATGATTAACCTTTTACGGTCCTTTGATATTGGCTGTTTTGTTCTCTGCTTGCACAGTGTGGTACCTCATTCCCTGCTGGTGGGTGGGGGAAGGGGGGGAGTGGGAGGGGCTGGGGACCACTGTACACATTTGTATGGTTATTATTCAATGTGCTCTATTTAAGGATGCATCAGAAACACTGCATCCTAAACCATGTTTGTTTGTTCACTCAAATAATAAAAATTGTTTGAACTAAAACCCCAGGGCAGAGACCTCAAAAATCTTTCTAACTTACAATCCTGAACATCCTTCAACGCTGTGGACCTACCGCCGGGATGGGCTTTCTCTTCATACCCGCCAAATCGACCTTAGGCAGAGCAAAAAGCTCCAATGCCTGTTCAGGTAACAGATAAAGGCTCACAATGGCCCTTCCCACCTTTAAACCGAAATCAGGAGACCCCCATTCTGCTTCAACCATTTTCTGCACCAACTTGTGATATGGGAAGGCTGTGGGGGGACCCTGCATCCCATCAAGGACCGGATCCGCCCCGTCCCCCTGTGGGATCTTAATCCCAAGAACCTGAGAAGGCAGAGGGAGCAAGGCGTAGAGCTCGTCTTTCCTAAAAAGATGTTAAACCTTCGGGTCATCCCCCTGGGGCACTGGGACCTCCACAGAGTCTCCTGGATCTGCATCTCAGGCCACCGGAACTACAAGATCCACCGGAACATCCTCCACCTCTATGGAAGCCTCGACAGATTCATCAGAGTCATCCCCCAGGTCAGAATCCAAGGGGGAACCCGATGAATTGTGTACTAGAGTGATCCAATGTCGCCCAGAGCGAATGTGTTTCGGGTCTAATGGACGCCCCCCCCCCCCCCCGTAGGCTGGGATGTAAAAGACCATGGCTCCCTGGAACGCCCTTCCGGAGGAAGTGGTGAAGACTAAACTGTGAAGGACTTCAAAGGGGCATGGGATAAACACTGTGGATCCCTAAAATGCTAGAGGATGGGAATAAATAAAAAAGCTTAACCGGTACGGAGGGGCAGTTACTGCCCTTAAGAGAAACATGGGGGTAACCTGCACGGAGCGGCAGTTACTGCCCTTAAGAGAAACATGGGGGTAACCTGCACGGAGCGGCAGTTACTGCCCTTAAGAGAAACATGGGGGTAACCTGCACGGAGCGGCAGTTACTGCCCTTAACAGAAACATGGGGGTAACCTGCACGGAGCGGCAGTTACTGCCCTTAACAGAAACATGGGGGTAACCTGCACGGAGCGGCAGTTACTGCCCTTAAGAGAAACATGGGGGTAACCTGCACGGAGCGGCAGTTACTGCCCTTAAGAGAAACATGGGGGTAACCTGCATGGAGCGGCAGTTACTGCCCTTAACAGAAACATGGGGGTAACCTGCATGGAGCGGCAGTTACTACCCTTAACAGAAACATGGGGGTAACCTGCACGGAGCGGCAGTTACTACCCTTAACAGAAAGCATGGGGGTAACCTGCATGGAGCAGGCAGTTACTGCCCTTAACAGAAACATGGGGGTAACCTGCATGGAGCGGCAGTTACTACCCTTAACAGAAACATGGGGGTAACCTGCACGGAGCGGCAGTTACTATCCTTAACAGAAGGCATGGGGGTAACCTGCACGGAGCAGCAGTTACTACCCTTAACAGAAACATGGGGGTAACCTGCATGGAGCGGCAGTTACTGCCCTTAACAGAAACATGGGGGTAACCTGCATGGAGCGGCAGTTACTATCCTTAACAGAAGGCATGGAGGTAACCTGCACGGAGCAGCAGTTACTACCCTTAACAGAAACATGGGGGTAACCTGCATGGAGCGGCAGTTACTACCCTTGTGAGAAACATGGGGGTAACCTGCATGGAGCGGCAGTTACTACCCTTAACAGAAACATGGGGGTAACCTGCACGAAGCGGCAGTTACTATCCTTAACAGAAGGCATGGAGGTAACCTGCACGGAGCAGCAGTTACTACCCTTAACAGAAACATGGGGGTAACCTGCATGGAGCGGCAGTTACTACCCTTAACAGAAACATGGGGGTAACCTGCATGGAGCGGCAGTTACTATCCTTAACAGAAGGCATGGGGGTAACCTGCACGGAGCAGCAGTTACTACCCTTAACAGAAACATGGGGGTAATCTGCATGGAGCGGCAGTTACTGCCCTTAACAGAAACATGGGGGTAACCTGCACGGAGCAGCAGTTACTACCCTTAACAGAAACATGGGGGTAACCTGCATGGAGCAGCAGTTACTGCCCTTAACAGAAGGCATGGGGGTAACCTGCATGGAGCAGCAGTTACTACCCTTAATAGAAACATGGGGATAACCTGCATGGAGCGGCAGTTACTACCCTTAATAGAAACATGGGGATAACCTGCATGGAGCGGCAGTTACTGCCCTTAAGAGAAACATGGGGGTAACCTGCACGGAGCGGCAGTTACTGCCCTTAACAGAAACATGGGGGTAACCTGCAGGGAGCGGCAGTTACTACCCTTAACAGAAACATGAGGGTAACCTGCACGGAGCGGCAGTTACTGCCCTTAACAGAAACATGGGGGTAACCTGCACGGAGCGGCAGTTACTACCCTTAACAGAAACATGGGGGTAACCTGCAGGGAGCGGCAGTTACTACCCTTAACAGAAACATGAGGGTAACCTGCACGGAGCGGCAGTTACTACCCTTAACAGAAACATGGGGGTAACCTGCAGGGAGCGGCAGTTACTACCCTTAACAGAAACATGGGGATAACCTGCACGGAGCAGCAGTTACTGCCCTTAACAGAAACATGGGGGTAACCTGCACGGAGCGGCAGTTACTGCCCTTAACAGAAACATGGGGGTAACCTGCACGGAGCGGCAGTTACTACCCTTAACAGAAACATGGGGGTAACCTGCACGGAGCGGCAGTTACTACCCTTAACAGAAACATGGGGGTAACCTGCACGGAGCGGCAATTACTACCCTTAACAGAAACATGGGGGTAACCTGCACGGAGAGGCAGTTACTGCCCTTAAGAGAAACGTGGGGGTAACCTGCATGGAGCTGCAGTTACTATCCTTAACAGAAGTCATGGAGGTAACCTGCACAGAGCGGCAGTTACTACCCTTAACAGAAACATGGGGGTAACCTGCACGGAGCGGCAATTACTACCCTTAACAGAAACATGGGGGTAACCTGCACAGAGAGGCAGTTACTGCCCTTAAGAGAAACGTGGGGGTAACCTGCACGGAGTGGCAGTTACTATCCTTAAGAGAAACATGGGGGTAACCTGCACAGAGAGGCAGTTACTGCCCTTAAGAGAAACGTGGGGGTAACCTGCACAGAGCGGCAGTTACTACCCTTAACAGAAACATGGGGGTAACCTGCACGGAGAGGCAGTTACTGCCCTTAAGAGAAACGTGGGGGTAATCTGCACGGAGTGGCAGTTACTACCCTTAAGAGAAACATGGGGGTAACCTGCACGGAGTAGCAGTTACTACCCTTAACAGAAACATGGGGATAACCTGCACAGAGTAGCAGTTACTATCCTTAAGAGAAACATGGGGGTAACCTGCACGGAGTAGCAGTTACTATCCTTAAGAGAAACATGGGGGTAACCTGCACGGAGTGGCAGTTACTACCTTGGGAAACTTGCTGGGCAGACTAGATGGACCATTTTGGTCTTTTTCTGCCGTCATTACTATGTTACTATGACTAACTAGTTCTACAGTTTGGTTTCCATTGGAAAAAGTGCAATTCTCATGCATCATTAATACCCTTCAGATATTTAAAAGTCTGCATCGTATCTCTCCTGTCTCTTCTCTTCTCTAGGGTATACAGGTTTAGGTCCTCAAGTCCCATCTCTTATTTGTTTTGGCTGCAGACCCTACATCATTTTGGTTGTCGTTCTCTGGACCATTTTTATCCTTTTTGAGATGAGGGCTCCAGGACTGATCTCAGTACTCCAGGTGAGGCCTTACAAGGACATTGTCGCCTCCTTTTTCCTGCTGGTTATGTCTCTATGCCAGTGCTTCTCAATCTAGTCCTCGGGACAAGCCTAGCCAGTCAGGTTTTCACAAATAATATGCACGAGATAGATCTCCATACAACTGAGGCACTGCATGCAAATGTATCTCATGCATATTCATTGTGGATATCCTGGAAAACTGACTGGCTAGGTGTACCCTGAGGACTGGGTTGAGAACCACCGCTTATGCAGCCCAGCATCCCTCTGGCCTTAGCCAACATCTGGTCCCACTGCTTCAGACTTCAGACACTATCACCGGGCGATCTCTCTCCTGGTCCGTGCACATCAGTCTCTCATTCCCCCCACCCCCTCCCATCGCGTATCGCTGCTTCCAGTTGCTACATCCCCAAATTTGTGACTCTGCACATCTTGGCATTGAATACTAGCTGCCAAACCTTTGATCGCTCCTTGACCTTTCTTAAATCACTTCTCATTGTCTCTACTCCTTCATTCCCACTCCTCATCCTAACACTGGATCCTTTCTCACAGTCATCCCTACACATTTCCCTAGGTCTGCATCCCTGCTCACTTTCAATTCTACCTCCTCTTCCCACGTCTGGATCATGTCTTACCTTCAACCCTATCTCCTCTTCCCAGGACTAGACCCAGTCTCATCTCCATTTTCTCACCATCCTTCCTACCATGCTTGACTTTCTTCTTACCTTCCTCTCTACCTATTGATACTTTTCCATTTCTTGATTCTAGGTCAGAAATATTCTCTTACCTTCAATCCTATCTCCTCTTCCCAGGACTAGACCCAGTCTCATCTCCATCTCCATTTTCTCACCATCCTTCCTACCAGCTTTTTCCTAGCCTGGTTTTCTTCTCACCATCTCTTCTTCTCATGCTTGGCTTTCTTCTCACCTTCCTCTCTACCTATTGATACTTTTCCATCTCTTGATTCTAGGCCAGAAATATTCTCTTACCTCAACCAGGTGGTTGTCTGGACCATACAGATCTTTGTCCAGCTCAATAACCAAACTCTTAAAGAATGACGAAAATTTCCTCTTCAGTTTACTAGGCTGTAACATAAAAAAGATCAAACTATTTGTATACATCCAGCTTGTATTAATTCTCAAAACAATACCCAATCTATCTTCTAATCCACTCATAAAGCAAGAGAAGTACAAGCTGCGGAAACTATAGACCAGTGAGCCTGACTTCAGTGCCGGGAAAAATAGTGGAAACTATTCTCAAGATCAAAATCGTAGAGCATATAGAAAGACATGGTTTAATGGAACACAGTCAACATGGATTTACCCAAGGGAGGTCTTGCCTAACAAATCTGTTTCATTTTTTTGAAGGGGTTAATAAACATGTGGATAAAGGTGAACCAGTAGATGTAGTGTATTTGGATTTTCAGAAGGCATTTGACAAAGTCCCTCATGAGAAGCTTCTAAGAAAACTAAAAAGTCATTGGATAGGAGGCGATTTCCTTTTGTGGATTACAAACTGGTTAAAAGACAGGAAACAGAGAGTAGGATTAAATGGACAATTTTCTCAGTGGAAACGGGTAAACAGTGGAGTGCCTCAGGGATCATGGTCACCAGAACTGCACACAATACTCAAGATGAGGTCGCATCATAGAGCGATACGGAGGCATTAGGATATTCTCTGTTTTATTCTCCATTCCTTTCCTTATAATCCCCAGCATTCTGTTTGTGTATGATATATGAACACAAGATGAGGATGCACCATGGAGTGATACAGAGTCATTAGGATATTCTCTGTTTTATTCTCCATTCCTTTCCTCATAATCCCCAGCATTCTGTTTGTGTATGATATATGAACACAAGATGAGGATGCACCATGGAGTGATACAGAGACATTATGATATTCTCTGTTTTATTCTCCATTCCTTTCCTAATAATCCCCAGCATTGTGTGTGTGTATGATTTATGAACACAAGATGAGGTCACACCATGGAGTGATACAGAGACATTATGATATTCTCTGTTTTATTCTCCATTCCTTTCCTAATAATCCCCAGCATTGTGTTTGTGTATGATATATGAACACAAGGTGAGGATGCACCATGGAGTGATACAGAGGCATTATGATATTCTCTGTTTTATTCTCCATTCCTTTCCTAATAATCCCCAGCATTCTGTTTGTGTATGATATATGAACACAAGATGAGGATGCACCATGGAGTGATACAGAGACATTATGATATTCTCTGTTTTATTCTCCATTCCTTTCCTAATAATCCCCAGCATTGTGTTTGTGTATGATATATGAACACAAGATGAGGATGCACCATGGAGTGATACAGAGACATTATGATATTCTCTGTTTTATTCTCCATTCCTTTCCTAATAATCCCCAGCATTCTGTTTGTGTATGATATATGAACACAAGATGAGGATGCACCATGGAGTGATACAGAGACATTATGATATTCTCTGTTTTATTCTCCATTCCTTTCCTAATAATCCCTAGCATTCTGTTTGTGTATGATATATGAACACAAGATGAGGATGCACCATGGAGTGATACAGAGTCATTAGAATATTCTCTGTTTTATTCTCCATTCCTTTCCTAATAATCCCCAGCATTCTGTTTGTGTATGATATATGAACACAAGATGAGGATGCACCATGGAGTGATACAGAGTCATTAGAATATTCTCTGTTTTATTCTCCATTCCTTTCCTAATAATCCCTAGCATTCTGTTTGTGTATGATATATGAACACAAGATGAGGATGCACCATGGAGTGATACAGAGTCATTAGAATATTCTCTGTTTTATTCTCCATTCCTTTCCTCATAATCCCCAGCATTCTGTTTGCTTTCTTGGCTGCTGCTGCACAATAAGTAGAACATTTAAACATTATTTTCAATGATGACACCTAGATCCTTTTCCTGAGTGGTGGAACCTCGCATTGTGAAGCTATAATTCGGGTTTCTCTTCCCTAAGTGCATCACTCCGCACTTGTCCACATTAAACTTCATTTGCCACTTGTATGTCCAGTTTCCCATGTCCTCTTGCAATTTCTCACAATTCTCTTGTGATTTAACAAGTTTGAATAATTTTGTGTCATCTGCAAATCTGATCACCTCACTTGTTGCTCCCCTTTCCAGCTCGTTAATAAATATATTAAAAAGCACTGGTCCCAGAACAGATCCCTGGGGCACTCCACTATTCACCTTTTTCTACTGGGAAAATTCACCATTTAGCCCTACTCTCTGTTTCCTGTCTTTTAACCAGTTCCCTATCCACAATAGGACACTGCCCCCTATCCCATGGCTTTCTAATTTCCTAAGAAGTCTCTCATGAGGGACTTTGCCAAATACTTTCTGGAAATCCAGATACACGATATCAGCTGGTTCACCTTTATCCACACGTTTATTTACGCCTTCAAAAATATCTAGAAAATTTGTGAGGCAAGACTTCCCTTGGCTAAATCCATGTTGGCTTTGTCCCATTAAACTATAATTATCTATATGTTCAGCAATTCTGTTCTTTATGATAGTTTCTACCATTTTGCTTGGCACAGACGTCAGACTCACTGGTCTGTAGTTTCTTCAATCATCCCTTGATCCATTTTTTTTAAGTTGCCATTACATTGGCAACCCTCCAGTCTTCAGGTAATATAATTGATGTTACTGAAAGCTTACAAATTTCCAATAGCAGGTCCGTAATTTCATTTCTCAGTTCTTTCAGCACTCTGGGATATATACCATCTGGTGCAGGTGATTTGCTACTCTTTACTTTGTCAATTTGCCCTAATACATCTTCCAGGTTCAGTGAGATTTGTTTCAGTTCCTCCAAATCCTCACCTTTGAATATCATTTCTGGCATGGGTATATGTCTTACATCTTGCTCAGTGAACATCAAAGCAAATAATTCATTTAGTCTCTCTGCTAAGCCTTTGTCATCCCTAAGAGCTCCTTTTACCCCTTGATCATCTATTGGTCCAACCAACTCCCTCGCAGGCTTTCTACCTCAAACGACCCTAAAACCATTTTTATTATGAGTTTTTACTTCCATGGCAAACTTCTTTTCAAATTCTCTCTTTGCCTTCCTTATCAGTGCTTTGCTTCTGACTTGCCAGTGCTTATGCTGTTTCCTGTTTCCTTCATTCGGATCCCTTTTCCATTTCCTGAAAGATGTTCTTTTAGATATTATAGCCTCTCTCACCTCATTTAGCCTTACTTTCACCTTTTCTAATGCGTGGAATACATTGGGCTTCCAATTGCTCCTTTCAGTTTTCTCCTAACCATTTCCCTCATTTTATCACAGTCACCTTTCTGAAAGTTAAATGCTTTCATAGTGGATTTCTTTTTTGCACTCCTTCCAATGATTAAGACCAATTTGATAATGTTGTGATCACTATTGCCAAGTGGCTCCAACACTGTAACCTCTCACATCAAACCCTTTGTTCCAATAAGGACTGGGTCTAAACCCGTTTCCCCTCTTGTTGGTTCTGTACCACCACCTCCATGACACAGTCATTTATTTCATCCAGGAACTTTACTGCTCTGGCACATCCTGATGTGACATTCACCCAGTCAGCACCTGGGGTAATTGGAATCACCCATTATTACTGGGCTGCTTCCCTAATTTATTTTAGCATTTCATTGTCTATTAGTTTATTCTGGCCAGGTGGATGGTAATACACCCCCACTACTATATTATTCCCTTTTTCACCTGGAATTTCTATCCATAAAGATTCAACATTGCATTTTCTTTCCTGCAGAACTTTATCTTGTTTGACTTAATGCTCTCTTTAACATATAGGGCCACCCTCCAGCAATTTATCCATCCTATCATTTTGATATAATTTGTACCCTGGTATCACATTGTCCCATTGGTTATCCTCCTTCCTCCAGGTCTCAGAGATTCCAATTATATCTTCCTCTTCATCCAGTGCTATGCATTCTAAATCTCCCATTTTATTTTTTAGACTTTTAGCATTTGTATACATACATTTCAAAGTATGTTTTTTGTTTGTATTAATAACCTGCTCAGTCATTTGGAATCTTTTTACTCTGCTCTTTACTTAAAGGCGCTGGTCCCCTTTGGCATTTATTACAATCTCTCTACTGGGATGCCTTATTTTCTCTGTTCTCTTAGTATCTTTCAAAGATACATCTTTCTGGACCATGCACTTCCGAGTGACTGTTGCTATCGCCTTTTTAAAGGTTAGCGCCAGCAGCCTGGTTCCACTCTGGTTAAGGTGGAGTCCATCCTTTTGGAAAAGCCCCTCCCCCTTCCCCAAAAGGCTCCCCAGTTCCTAACAAACCTAAAATCCTCTTCCCTGCACCATCGTCTCTTCCACGCATTGAGACTCCGGAGCTCTGCCTGCCTCTGGGGACCTGCGCGTGGAACAGGGAGCATTTCAGAGAATGCTACCCTGGAGGTCCTGGATTTCAGCTTTCTACCTAAAACCCTAAATTTGGCTTCCAGAACCTTTCTCCTGCCCTTTCCTGTGTCACTGGTACCCACAGCCGGCTCCTCCCCAGCACTATCTAAAATCCTATCTATGTGATGCATGAGGTCCACCACCTTCACATCAGGCAGGCAAGTTACCAAGCAATCCTTACATCCACCAGCCACACAGCTTTCAACCTTCCTAATAATTGAATCACTAACTATAATGGCTGTCCTAATCCTTCCCTCCTGGGTAAATGCCCCTGGTGACCTATCCTCAGTGTGAGAGGATACTACATCACCTTGAGGACAGGTCCTAACTACAGGATTGCTTCCTGCCTCATCAAGATTATGCTCTCCTTCCAGATGACCTTTCTCCTCCAAGACAGCACTGGGCCTACCAGATTACATAAGAACTTGCCATACTGGGTCAGACCAAGGGTCCATCAAGCCCAGCATCCTGTTTCCAACAGTGGCCAATCCAGGTCACAGGTACCCGGCAGGATTCCTAAATTACATAAGAACATAAGAAATTGCCATTGCTGGGTCAGATCAAAGGTCCATCAAGCCCAGCATCCTGATTCCAACAGTGGCCAATCCAGGTCACAGGTACCCGGCAGGATTCCTAAATTACATAAGAACATAAGAAATTGCCATGCTGGGTCAGATCAAGGGTCCATCAAGCCCAGCATCCTGATTCCAACAGTGGCCAATCCAGGTCACAGGTACCCGGCAGGATTCCTAAATTACATAAGAACATAAGAAATTGCCATTGCTGGGTCAGATCAAAGGTCCATCAAGCCCAGCATCCTGATTCCAACAGTGGCCAATCCAGGTCACAGGTACCCGGCAGGATTCCTAAATTACATAAGAACATAAGAACATAAGAAAATGCCATACTGGGTCAGACCAAAGGTCCATCAAGCCCAGCATCCTGTTTCCAACAGTGGCCAATCCAGGCCATAAGAACCTGGCAAGTACCCAAAAACTAAGTCTATTCCATGTAACCATTGCTAATGGCAGTGGCTATTCTCTAAGTGAACCTAATAGCAGGTAATGGACTTCTCCTCCAAGAACTTATCCAATCCTTTTTTAAACACAGCTATACTACCTGCACGAACCACATTCTCTGGCAACAAATTCCAGAGTTTAATTGTGCGTTGAGTAAAAAAGAACTTTCTCCGATTAGTTTTAAATGTGCCCCATGCTAACTTCATGGAGTGTCCCCTAGTCCTTCTACTATCCGAAAGAGTAAATAACCGATTCACATCTACCCGTTCTAGACCTCTCATGATTTTAAACACCTCTATCATATCCCCCCTCAGTCGTCTCTTCTCCAAGCTGAAAAGTCCTAATCTCTTTAGTCTTTCCTCATAGGGGAGTTGTTCCATTCCCCTTATCATTTTGGTAGCCCTTCTCTGTACCTTCTCCATCGCAATTATATCTTTTTTGAGATGCGGCGACCAGAATTGTACACAGTATTCAAGGTGCGGTCTCACCATGGAGCGATACAGAGGCATTATGACATTTTCCGTTTTATTCATCATTCCTTTTCTAATAATTCCCAACATTCTGTTTGCTTTTTTGACTGCCGCAGCACACTGAACCGACGATTTCAATGTGTTATCCACTATGACACCTAGATCTCTTTCTTGGGTTGTAGCACCTAATATGGAACCCAACATCGTGTAATTATAGCATGGGTTATTTTTCCCTATATGCATCACCTTGCACTTATCCACATTAAATTTCATCTGCCATTTGGATGCCCAATTTTCCAGTCTCACAAGGTCTTCCTGCAATTTATCACAATCTGCTTGTGATTTAACTACTCTGCACAATTTTGTGTCATCTGCAAATTTGATTATCTCACTCGTCGTATTTCTTTCCAGATCATTTATAAATATATTGAACAGTAAGGGTCCCAATACAGATCCCTGAGGCACTCCACTGTCCACTCCCTTCCACTGAGAAAATTGCCCATTTAATCCTACTCTCTGTTTCCTGTCTTTTAGCCAGTTTGCAATCCACGAAAGGACATCGCCACCTATCCCATGACTTTTTACTTTTCCTAGAAGCCTCTCATGAGGAACTTTGTCAAACGCCTTCTGAAAATCCAAGTATACTATATCTACCGGTTCACCTTTATCCACATGTTTATTAACTCCTTCAAAAAAGTGAAGCAGATTTGTGAGGCAAGACTTGCCCTGGGTAAAGCCATGCTGACTTTGTTCCATTAAACCATGTCTTTCTATATGTTCTGTGATTTTGATGTTTAGAACACTTTCCACTATTTTTCCTGGCACATAAGAACATAAGAAATTGCCATGCTGGGTCAGATCAAGGGTCGATCAAGCCCAGCATCCTGATTCCAACAGTGGCCAATCCAGGTCACAGGTACCCGGCAGGATTCCTAAATTACATAAGAACATAAGAAATTGCCATTGCTGGGTCAGATCAAAGGTCCATCAAGCCCAGCATCCTGATTCCAACAGTGGGCAATCCAGGTCACAGGTACCCGGCAGGATTCCTAAATTACATAAGAACATAAGAAATTGCCATGCTGGGTCAGATCAAAGGTCCATCAAGCCCAGCATCCTGATTCCAACAGTGGCCAATCCAGGTCACAGGTACCCGGCAGGATTCCTAAATTACATAAGAACATAAGAAATTGCCATATTGGGTCAGACCAAGGGTCCATCAAGCCCAGCATCCTGATTCCAACAGTGGCCAATCCAGGTCACAAGTACTTGGCAAGTACCCAAACATTAAATAGTAAGGATGTGAATCGTTTTTCTGACGATTGAAAATATCGGACGATATTTTCAAACTCGCCAAGTATCGGGGAGTCCCCAAAAGAGATAGGGAAACCCCATAAAATATTTGTGGGGTTCTCTTATCGTTTTGGGGGGGCAGTGGGAAGAAAGGGCACACAAAAACAACCCCCAAACCCACCCGACCCTGTAAATCTCATTATTTAGAATCCCCCACCCTCCTAACACCCCCAAAACTTTTCTAAAGTACCTGGTGGTCCGACGGGGGTCCCGGGAGTGATCTCCCACTCTCGGGCCATCAGCTGTCACTAATCAAAATGGCGCCGCTGGCCCTTTGCCCTTACCATGTGACAGGGGCTATCGGTGCCATTGGCCAGCCCCTGTCACATGGTAGGAGCAATGGATCGCCTGCTCTGGAGTCCTCTCTCAGGGGCTCTGGGAATGGTATGCCCTCATCTGCAGCAAAGAGTGCAGGGCCCCTGGATGCTGGGACTGTGGAGTTCTGATTTACATATCCATGTCTAGCCAGGATTCCCAGCTCTACTCCATGGCATTTTCTGATTTACATATCCATGTCTAGCCAGGATTCCCAGCTCTACTCACGTGGTATTTTCTGATTTACATATCCATGTCTAGCCAGGATTCCCAGCTCTACTCCATGGCATTTTCTGATTTACATATCCATGTCTAGCCAGGATTCCCAGCTCTACTCACGTGGTATTTTCTGATTTACATATCCATGTCTAGCCAGGATTCCCAGCTCTACTCACGTGGTATTTTCTGATTTACATATCCATGTCTAGCCAGGATTCCCAGCTCTACTCCATGGCATTTTCTGATTTACATATCCATGTCTAGCCAGGATTCCCAGCTCTACTCACGTGGTATTTTCTGATTTACATATCCATGTCTAGCCAGGATTCCCAGCTCTACTCCATGGCATTTTCTGATTTACATATCCATGTCTAGCCAGGATTCCCAGCTCTACTCACGTGGTATTTTCTGATTTACATATCCATGTCTAGCCAGGATTCCCAGCTCTACTCCATGGCATTTTCTGATTTACATATCCATGTCTAGCCAGGATTCCCAGCTCTACTCACGTGGTATTTTCTGATTTACATATCCATGTCTAGCCAGGATTCCCAGCTCTACTCACGTGGTATTTTCTGATTTACATATCCATGTCTAGCCAGGATTCCCAGCTCTACTCACGTGGTATTTTCTGATTTACATATCCATGTCTAGCCAGGATTCCCAGCTCTACTCCATGGCATTTTCTGATTTACATATCCATGTCTAGCCAGGATTCCCAGCTCTACTCACGTGGTATTTTCTGATTTACATATCCATGTCTAGCCAGGTTTCCCAGCTCTACTCCATGGCATTTTCTGATTTACATATCCATGTCTAGCCAGGATTCCCAGCTCTACTCACGTGGTATTTTCTGATTTACATATCCATGTCTAGCCAGGATTCCCAGCTCTACTCACGTGGTATTTTCTGATTTACATATCCATGTCTAGCCAGGATTCCCAGCTCTACTCACGTGGTATTTTCTGATTTACATATCCATGTCTAGCCAGGATTCCCAGCTCTACTCCATGGCATTTTCTGATTTACATATCCATGTCTAGCCAGGATTCCCAGCTCTACTCATGTGGTATTTTCTGATTTACATATCCATATCTAGCCAGGATTCCCAGCTCTACTCCATGGCATTTTCTGATTTACATATCCATGTCTAGCCAGGATTCCCAGCTCTACTCACGTGGTATTTTCTGATTTACATATCCATGTCTAGCCAGGATTCCCAGCTCTACTCCATGGCATTTTCTGATTTACATATCCATGTCTAGCCAGGACTCCCAGCTCTACTCACGTGGTATTTTCTGATTTACATATCCATGTCTAGCCAGGATTCCCAGCTCTACTCACGTGGTATTTTCTGATTTACATATCCATGTCTAGCCAGGATTCCCAGCTCTACTCCATGGCATTTTCTGATTTACATATCCATGTCTAGCCAGGATTCCCAGCTCTACTCCATGGCATTTTCTGATTTACATATTCATGTCTAGCCAGGATTCCCAGCTCTACTCACGTGGTATTTTCTGATTTACATATCCATGTCTAGCCAGGACTCCCAGCTCTACTCCATGGCATTTTCTGATTTACATATCCATGTCTAGCCAGGATTCCCAGCTCTACTCTGTGGCATTTTCTGATTTACAAATCCATGTGTAGCCAGGATTCCCAGCTCTACTCACGTGGCATTTTCTGATTTACAAATCCATGTCTAGCCAGGATTCCCAGCTCTATTTACGTGGCATTTTCTGATTTACATATCCATGTCTATCCAGGATTCCCAGCTCTATTTACGTGGCATTTTCTGATTTATAAATTCATGTCTAGCCAGGATTCCCAGCTCTACTCACGTGGCATTTTATGATTTACCAAATCCTGTTCTAGCCAGGACTCCCAGCTCTATTTACGTGGCAATTTGTGATTTACAAATCCATGTCTAACTAGAACTTCCAGCTCTACTCCGTGGCATTTTCTGATTTATAAATTCATGCCTAGCCAGAACTCCCAGTTCTACTCATGTGGCATTTTCTGATTTACCAAATCCATGTCTAGCCAGAACTCCCAGCTCTACTTATATGGCATTTTCTGATTTATAAATTCATGTCTAGCCTGGATACCCAGCTCTACTCACGTGCCATTTTATGATTTACCAAATCCTGTTCTAGCCAGGACTCCCAGCTCTATTTACGTGGCATTTTCTGATTTACCAAATCCATGTCTAGCCAGAACTCCCAGCTCTACTCATGTGGCATTTTCTGATTTACAAAACCATGTCTAGCCAGAACTCCCAGCTCTACTCCATGGCATTTTCTGATTTACAAATCCATGCCTAGCCAGGATTCACAGCTCTTCTCACGTGGCATTTTATGATTTACCAAATCCTGTTCTAGCCAGGACTCCCAGCTCTATTTACGTGGCAATTTGTGATTTACCAAATCCATGTGTAACCAGAACTCCCAGCTCTACTCACGTGGCATTTTCTGATTTACATATCCTTGTCTAGGCAGCATTCCCAGCTCTATTTACGTGGCATTTTCTGATTTACAAAACCATGTCTAGCCAGGGTTCAAAGCTCTACTCACGTGGCATTTTCTGATTTATAAATCCATGGCTAGCCAGGATTCAAAGCTCTACTCACGTGGCATTTTCTGATTTACAAATCCATGCCTAGCCAGAATTCCCAGTTCTACTCACGTGGCATTTTCTGATTTACAAATCCATGTCTTGCTAGGATTCCCTGTTCTACTCACATGACATTTTCTGATTTACAAATCCATGTCTAGCCAGAACGCCTAGTTCTCACATGGCATTTCATGATTTACATAGCCATATCTAGCCAGGATTCCCAGCTCTACTCACCTGGCATTTTATGATTTACCAAATCCTGTTCTAGCCAGGACTCCCAGCTCTATTTACATGTCATTTTCTGATTTACAAATCCATGTCTAACCAGAACTCCCAGCTCTATTCACGTGGCATTATCTGATTTACAATTCCATGTCTAGCCAGCATTCCCAGCTCTATTTACATGGCATTTTCTGATTTACAAATCCATGTCTAACCAGAATTCCCAGCTCTACTTATGTGGCATTTTCTGATTTACATTTCCATGTCTAGCCAGGACTCCCAACTCTATTGACGTGGCATTTTCTGATTTATATATCCATGTCTAGCCAGGACTCCCAGCTCTATTTACGTGGCATTTTCTGATTTACATATCCATGTCTAGCCAGCATTCCCAGCTCTATTTACATGGCATTTTCTGATTTACAAATCCATGTCTAGCCAGGATTCCCAGCACTACTCACGTGGCATTTTCTGATTTACAAATCCATGTCTAGCCAGGATTCCCAGCACTACTCACGTGGCATTTTCTGATTTACAAATCCATATCTAGCCAGGACTCCCAGCTCTACTCATGTGACATTTTCTGATTTACAAATCCATATCTAGCCAGGACTCCCAGCTCTACTCACGTGGCATTTTATGATTTACAAATCCATGTCTAGCCAGGACTCCCAGCTCTACTCACGTGGCATTTTCTGATTTACAAATTCATGTCTAGCCAGGACTCCCAGCTCTACTCACGTGGTATTTTCTGATTTACAAATTCTGTCTAGCCAGGACTCCCAGCTCTACTCACGTGGCATTTTCTGATTTACAAATTCATGTCTAGCCAGGACTCCCAGCTCTACTCACGTGGCATTTTCTGATTTACAAATTCTGTCTAGCCAGGACTCCCAGCTCTACTCACGTGGCATTTTCTGATTTACAAATCCATATCTAGCCAGGACTCCCAGCTCTACTCACGTGGCATGTTCTCTTTCCTTTGCTGACAAATCACCTGTTGTTTTCTGTGGGCATTTCAGTTTTCCTCATGTCATTATTTCAGGTTTCAAACTAAAATCCCCCGCTTCAGTTTATCTCAGCTTATAATTGTTCTTCCTGACAGTCTTGATTCTTGCACCTTCAAAACTTGTAGATCATTAGTGCAAACCTTTTAAAGTTTTTTTTAATTAAAATGAGAATAATAAGAGCTAAGACATACATCATCTAGAAGCTTCCCTTCCACGCGGAGCTCCCAGGATGCAATGCTGCCATCAGAGTCATCGGCGTCAGGCTTAGCAGGGTTGAATGTGTTTGATATGTAAAGCCTGAGTTTCCGTTTTTGCTGTGGGACAAAGAAAAAATCCAGAGTTACAATATGCACCGATGAGGCCCAATCCAGACGATCCTCACAATATTTTTTGTTATTTCTGAGCAGAAATTAAAAGCCATGATTACATCTCAAGGACAGACTTAAGACAGGAAGAAAAAAATACAAATTCAAAATTTTACATTTTAACTCTGCTACACCAGTCCCCAAAAATGAGAGGACTGAGAACAGATAATAATAAGAAATTAATCATTCCGGACCGTCTTCCATGCCTACCGTCCTAATAAATCAGCTAAGGGAAATGTAATTCTTTCTGGTCATTGAAGAAGGCAGTCAGAAGAGGGATTCACAAAAAATATACATAACGGATTGATATTTCATGGTACATTTATAGGGGAACTTCAAAACAATAAGAGCAGAATCTGGAACACAGCCGGTCACATTAACAAACATCACCAGCTTCTTTTTTTCTGCATATTCCTAGCACAATCTGGACACATACACACGTTACAATTAATAAAGCTGGCATCTCTATATTTCAAGAAAATCCACAGCATCCGGCCTGAATCCAATGCCAAAGAGATCAACCACTAAAGCACAAGGTACTGCCAATTCTGTCTCCAAATTCTCCAAAAAAAACCCCTGTCAAATCCAATGTTTGCAAATCTTGCCTTGATAGATCACAGAAGACGGACCCCTTCACTAATGACATTTCAACATATTTACCTTCCTCAGCGTGATTTATCATCATCCCACTCTTATGGGAACATAACTAGCTGGAAACATGCACTCAAAGTATTTATCAGTGGGTGAAGGGTCCACGGCAGCCACTCCTGAGATTAATTCTACCCAATTCCATTAATTAAAGACTTAGAAAATCTGAGGATGATTTCAAGCTGGGTGGACGACAGGTTTAGAATTTAAACTGGCCATGAAAAAGTGCAGAAGAAGAAATGTAAGGTTTGCAAGCAAAGATTGAATGCATGAAGTAGAGAATGATGGGAGAGGCAGTGACCTCGCTGGAGCACTGCACAATTCCTCTCAGCATTTCTATGCAATATCAGAGGGAAGACCCCAATTACCATTTTGTAAGGTTTGAAGGAAAGTTTGAATGCATGAAGTAGAGAATGATGGGAGAGACAGCGACCTCGCTGGAGCACTGCACAATTCCTCGCAGCATTTCTATGCAATATCAGAGGGAAGATCACAATTACCATTTTGTAAGGTTTGCAATCAAAGATTGAATGCATGAAGTAGAGAATGATGGGAGAGGCAGTGACCTCACTGGAGCACTGCACAATTCCTCGCAGCATTTCTATGCAGTATTAGAGGGAAGACCACAATTACCATTTTGTAATGTTTGCAAGGAAAAATTGAATGCATGAAGTAGAGAATGATGGGAGAGGCAGTGACCTCGCTGGAGCACTGCAGAATTCTACGCAGCATTTCTGTGCAATATCAGAGGGAAGACCACAATTACCATTTTGTAATGTTTGCAATCAAAGATTGAATGCATGAAGTAGAGAATGATGGGAGAGGCAGTGACCTCGCTGCAGCACTGCACAATTCCTCGCAGCATTTCTATGCAATATCAGAGGGAAGACCACAATTACCATTTTGTAAGATTTGCAAGGAAAGATTGAATGCATGAAGTAGAGAATGATGGGAGAGGCAGTGACCTCACTGGAGCACTGCACAATTCCTCGCAGCATTTCTATGCAGTATTAGAGGGAAGACCACAATTACCATTTTGTAATGTTTGCAAGGAAAAATTGAATGCATGAAGTAGAGAATGATGGGAGAGGCAGTGACCTCGCTGGAGCACTGCAGAATTCTACGCAGCATTTCTGTGCAATATCAGAGGGAAGACCACAATTACCATTTTGTAAGATTTGCAAGGAAAGATTGAATGCATGAAGTAGAGAATGATGGGAGAGGCAGTGACCTCACTGGAGAACTGCACAATTCCATGCAGCATTTCTATGGAATATCAGAGGGAACACCACAATTACCATTTTGTAAGGTTTGCAAGGAAAAATTGAATGCATGAAGTAGAGAATGATGGGAGAGGCAGTGATCTCACTGGAGTACTGCACAATTCCATGCAGCATTTCTATGCAATATCAGAGGGAAGATCACAATTACCATTTTGTAAGGTTTGCAAGCAAAGATTGAATGCATGAAGTAGAGAATGATGGGAGAGGCAGTGACCTCGCTGGAGCACTGCACAATTCCTCGCAGCATTTCTATGCAATGTCAGAGGGAAGACCACAATTACCATTTTGTAAGATTTGCAAGGAAAAATTGAATGCATGAAGTAGAGAATGATGGGAGAGGCAGTGACCTCGCTGGAGCACTGCAGAATTCTACGCAGCATTTCTGTGCAATATCAGAGGGAAGACCACAATTACCATTTTGTAATGTTTGCAATCAAAGATTGAATGCATGAAGTAGAGAATGATGGGAGAGGCAGTGACCTCGCTGGAGCACTGCACAATTCCATGCAGCATTTCTATGCAATATCAGAGGGAAGATCACAATTACCATTTTGTAAGGTTTGCAAGCAAAGATTGAATGCATGAAGTAGAGAATGATTGGCGAGGCAGTGACCTCGCTGGAGCTCTGCACAATTCCATGCAGCATTTCTATGCAGTATTAGAGGGAAGATCACAATTACCATTTTGTAATGTTTGCAAGGAAAAATTGAATGCATGAAGTAGAGAATGATGGGAGAGGCAGTGACCTCGCTGGAGCACTGCAGAATTCTACGCAGCATTTCTGTGCAATATCAGAGGGAAGACCACAATTACCATTTTGTAATGTTTGCAATCAAAGATTGAATGCATGAAGTAGAGAATGATGGGAGAGGCAGTGACCTCGCTGGAGCACTGCAGAATTCTACGCAGCATTTCTGTGCAATATCAGAGGGAAGACCACAATTACCATTTTGTAAGATTTGCAAGGAAAGATTGAATGCATGAAGTAGAGAATGATGGGAGAGGCAGTGACCTCACTGGAGAACTGCACAATTCCATGCAGCATTTCTATGGAATATCAGAGGGAACACCACAATTACCATTTTGTAAGGTTTGCAAGCAAAGATTGAATGCATGAAGTAGAGAATGATGGGAGAGGCAGTGACCTCGCTGGAGCACTGCACAATTCCATGCAGCATTTCTATGCAATATCAGAGGGAAGATCACAATTACCATTTTGTAAGGTTTGCAAGCAAAGATTGAATGCATGAAGTAGAGAATGATTGGAGAGGCAGTGACCTCGCTGGAGCTCTGCACAATTCCATGCAGCATTTCTATGCAATATCAGAGGGAAGACCACAATTACCATTTTGTAAGGTTTGCAAGGAAAATTGAAAGCATGAAGTAGAGAATGATGGGAGAGGCAGTGACCTCGTTGGAGCACTGCACAATTCCATGCAGCATTTCTATGCAATATCAGAGGGAAGATCACAATTGCCATTTTGTAATGATCATTGAGACCTTCCTGGTTCCGTAGTCTGAATTCCCCACCCCAATTCACTCAGCCCTCCCACCCACTCAATAGTTCAGAACAAACACGTTTTATATCATATATGCCAGATAATTAGCAGGTGTAAAAATATGTGCATAACTGTTGGCCTTACCCTGGAACACCCCTAGACTGCCGTTTGTTTACGTGCATATGTGTGCACATGAAAATGAATATACACATGCACTTTCTACTTTTATAAAATACGGAATTCCTGGGAAGAGGTTACTTACGTGTATAGACCACATTATAGGTGTGTGAATTTTTGAAAATTCTTAGGCTTTAGGAAGTGTTGAGTAAGAAGGTAAAGCAAAAATGGAGACATTACTTATCTGATAATTTTGTTTTTCTTAGTTGGCTCAGATGGACTCAGGACCAATGGGTTGTGCTCCCCTGCCAGCAGATGGAGACAGAGTCAGGTTTCAAAGCTGACGTCACCCTAGATACACCCCTGCAGTGTCCTCAGCCATTCAGTATTCTCTTCAAAAGCCATTGTGGACATACTATTGAAAAACTTGAATACAATTTAATAACTTGATTAAGAACTTGATTAAAACTGGTGACCGTAACTGTACTCAACCAAACAGAAGCGCTGAATCCCAGCAATATTATAGATGCCCAGATCTAGGGATAGGGTGATGGCTTACCTCTTTGGGATCGAGATTCACGTGCGATTACTTGGCACTGTTCATGGGCAGCCTTGGGCGGGATGCTGAGTCCATCTGTCTACACTAAGGAAAACGAAATTATCAGGTAAGTAATTTCTCCATTTCCTAGCGTGTAGCCACTAGGACAAATGGGATGTACAAAAGCTACCCCTGAACGGGGGGAAGAGGCTGCCCGTGGTCCAGTTAGCACTGCCCTCACAAAGGCTGCATTTTCTTGGGCTTGAACTTCAAGGCAATAGAACCTGGAGAAGGTGTGCAAGGAAGACCATGTCACTGCTCGGCAGATGTCAACAGGAGTCAGTAGCTTAGTTTCCGCCCAGGATACTGCCTGGGCCTAGTGGAATGAGCTTTAACCTGAAGGGGTAATGGCTTCCCTGCCTCTGCAAAAGCTCCTGTGATCATTTCCTTGATCCAGCGAGGTATGGTAACTTGCGAAGCTGCTTCGCCTTGTTTCCTTCCACCATGAAGAACAAACAAGCGGTTCATCTTGCGCACTGGTTCTGTATGTTCTAGATACTGTACTTACAGGCTACTGAAGTTTACGTGGCGTAAGAGGCGGTAGTCTTCTGAGATCTTGTGTCTATCTAGGGATGGTAAGGAAATGGACTGTTTCAGCTGAAACTCCGAGACCACCTTTCACAAAAAGGAAGGAACGGTGCGAAGCTGCAACTTTCCTGGAGACAACCGGAGGAATGGCTCCCAACATGACATTGCCTGTAGTTTGCAGATGCGACAAGCCGAGCATATCGCCACCAAGAATACAGTCTTCACCGTTAACAGGCAAAGACTCAGAGTGCACAGCGGCTGAAAGGAAGGTCCTGCTAAGAAGTCCACTACTAGATTGAGGTTCCATAGGGGGACCGGCCACTTTAAGGGTGGTTGGAGGTGTTTAACTCCTTTTAGGAAATGGGACAAGTCTAGATGTGTCGACAGGCAGGCTCCTTTCACCTCGCTTATGAAACAGGAGAGAGCCGCCACCTGGACCTTCAAGGGGTTGAGGGACAGTCCTTTGATCAGGCCATCCTGTAAGAATTCCTGAATCATGGTATCTTGATCGACCGAGGAGAAAGCCCACATTCCTCACACCAGGCCTCAAATATTCTCCAGATCCACATGTATGCCAAGGATGTCAAGAACTTCTGCACGTGGAGCAAGGTGGCAATTACTGCCACCAAATATTCACACTTCATCAGGTGAGCCCTCTCAAGGGTAAGACAAGACTGAGTTGGGTCCTCATGAAAGATAGGACCTTGTTGGAGAAGGATCCTGTGTGTAGGGAGATATAGGGGGTTCTTCACCAGAAGCCTCCGCATGTCTGCATACCACGGGCATCTGGGCCAATCCAGGGCCACCAGAAGGACTAATCCTCTGTGGTGCTCGATCTTGCGAATGATCTTGCCCAGCAGAGGCCCATGGAGGGAAAATGTGCAGTAAGTCCTCCACTGGGCAGTCTGGACCAGAGCATTGATCCCTTGGGAGTGCTGATCTTTTCTGTGACTGAAGAATCGGGGAACCTTCGCATTGTGGGATATGGCCAGTAGGTCGATGAATGGGCAGCCCCAGCGATCTACCAGCAGCTGGAAGTCTCTGGTCAACAAGCCCATTCTCCTGGATCCAGACCCTCCCTGCTGAGAAAGCCTGCTCTGACGTTGTCTTTTCCCATGATGTGGGAGGCCGAGATCCCTTGTAGATTTAACTCCGCTCATTCCATAAGAGGGTCTATTTCCAGAGACACCTTGGTAGCTTTTGGTTCCTCCCTGTTGATTGATGTAGGCTACCATTGTTGCATTGTCCAACATCATGTGGACTGCCTGGCCCTGGAGTCTGTGGCTGAGTTGTAGGCATGCTAATCTGACAGCTCAGGCTTCCAGATGGTTTATGTTCCAGCGTACCTCTTCCTTGGTCCATCACCCCTGGGTTGTCAATTCCTGACAGTGAGCTCCCCACCTTCAGAGGCTCAGGTCTGTCATGAGGACTAGCCATTTTGGTGGGGACAGGCTTACACCCTTCCATAGGTAAACTTCCTGTAGCCACCACTGGAGCCAAGGACATACTTCCATCGGTAGGTGAAGGCAAATCAAGTAGCAAGGAGCGTTGGCATGGCCGCATGTGTGCCTTAGCCTATGGCACTATCTCTAGGATTGACGCCATCAGGCTGAGGACCTGGAGATAGTTCCACACCCTGGGGTGCATTGGTTCATCAACCAGTGCACTTGGCACATCAGCTTCCTTATCCTCGAGAGGGGGAGGAATACTCTGTCCTGCTTGGTGTCGAACTGGACTCCAAGGTACTCTAAGAACTGGGAGGGCTTGAGGCAGCTCTTGTCCATGCTCACAACCCAGCCAAGTTCCTGAAGCTGGTCATCTGGAGGCTCTCTTCCAAATAATTTGCCTGAATCAGCCAGTCGTCTAGGTAAGGGTGCACCAGGATCCCTTCTTTCCTCAGAGCCACCACCACCACCATAATTTTGGAGGATGTTCTGGAGGTAGTTGCCAGGCCGAAGGGCAATGCCCGAAACTGGTAATAGTGGCCCAGTTATGCAAAGCATAGGATATGCTGGTGGTCCTGGCAGATTGGAATATTAAAGTAGGTCTCCAAAAGGTTCAGGGAGGTTAAGAACTCTCCCAGTTGTATAGCCATTATGACTGTGAAAAGTGTTTCCATGCAGAAGTGAATTATCTGCAGATGTCGATTGACGCTCTTGAGGTCCAGAATGGGGCGAAAGGTACCCTCCTTCTTGGGTACGATGAAATAGATGGAATAATGTCCTATATTTTCCTGGAGTGTAGATACCAGGGTTATAGCCTTCAAACTGAGGAGCCTTATCAACGTAGATTCTACTGCCAGTTTCTTGTGCTGGGAGTGGCAAGGAGACCTCATGAACATGTGTTACACGCGCCAGCCACGGCAGACCCATGGCTCGGCCCCCTCACCTCTTTCAAAGTGATCCAGCACCTGGTCCCTCGTCTCTGGCGGCTGTGGGCCTCAGCCTCCCTCCTTGGGCTGCTCCTGGGGCCTCTGGCTGTGCTGCAGCTCCTGATGTTCCATGGAGAGACACCATCCCGACCAGCACTGCGCCCCTCCCTAGGCGTGCTCGCACAGCTAGTCCTTAAATAAGGCCCAAGGCGGGAATCTGGCAACGGCCCTGGATGATGATGTCAACAGAGCTCTGGTATATAAGCCAGGGCTCCGCTCTCTCAAATCGCCTTTGCAACAGGTCCCCTCCCTAGTTGAGTACTTGTTGCCTCTTCAGTTCCTGGTTCCCGATCCTGATTACCTTTATTCCTGTTTCCTTGTTCCTGTGTTCCTGTTCCTTCGTCTCTCCTTCGGATTGCTAACCTAGTTTGACCTCTGCATTGCCTGACTACTCCGTTTCCTCTCTCCAGCCCCGGACCTCTGCATCGCCTGACTACTCCGTTTCCTCTCTCCAGCCCCGGACCTCTGCATTGCCTGACTACTCCGTTGCCTCTCTCCAGCCCCAGACCTCTGCATCGCCTGACTACTCTGTTGCCTCTCTGCAGCCCCGGACCTCTGCATTGCCTGACTACTCCGTTACCTCTCTTCAGCCCCGGACTTCTGTATTGAGATCTGGTTGAAGACATCCAAAAGATGGGAAAGAAAGGAGAGATGGTGATTGTTGGAGACTTTAATCTGCCAGATGTAGACTGGAGAATCCCTTCTGCAGAATCTAACAGTAGTAGAGAGACAGTGGATGCCCTGCAAGGGGCTTTGTTCAAACGAATGGTAATGAAACCCACGAGGGAGGGAACTATACTCGATTTAGTGCTCACTAACGGAGATAATGTCTCTAATGTCCAGGTGGGCACCAACCTCAGCACCAGTGATCATCATACAGTATGGTTTAATATCACAAATAGGATAGGGAGAAGAAGCACGAAGACCCGAGTTTTGCAGTTCAAAAACACGGACTTTGAGGAAATGGGGAAGTACCTGGAGGAAGAACTAAAAGGCTGGGAGAACGAGAGTGATGTGGATCAACAGTGGACCAAACTAAAAGGAGTAATTACCAAGGCAACTAATCTATATGTTAGAAAGGTAAAGAAAAGCAAAAGAAAAATGAAACCTATCTGGTTCTCAAAGGAGGTGGCTGACAAAATAAAAGCTAAAAGAGCAGCGTTCAAGAAATATAAAAGATCCCAAAGGGAGGAGCACAAAGAAGAATATCTGGTAAAACTTAGGGACATGAAGAAAGTAATCAAGAAAGTAAAAAGTCAAGCAGAAGAAAGGCTTGCCAAAAAGGTAAAGCGAAGAGCGGTGGTGGTCCTGCTTCACAAGAGTGGGAACAGGGAGGAGGCTGGTAACTACAGACCGGTTAGCCTCAACTCAGTGGTGGGAAAAGTAAGGCAGTAGCTGCTGAAAGGAAGAATAGTGAACTATCTACAGTCAGAAGAATTGCTGGAACAGAGGCAGCATGGATTCACCAGGGGAAGATCCTGTCAGACAAATCTGATTGACTTTTTTGACTGGGTAACCAAGGAATTGGATCAAGGAAGAGCGCTCGATATCATATACTTGGATTTCAGCAAAGCTTTTGATACGGTCCCGCACAGGAGGCTGGTGAATAAAATGAGAAGCTTAGGAGTGAGTGCCTAGGTGGTGGCGTGGATTACAAACTGGTTGACGGACAGAAGACAATGTGTGATGGTAAACGGAACTTTCTCTGAAGAGAGAGCGGTTTTAAGTGGTGTACCACAGGGATCGGTGTTGGGACCGGTCCTGTTCAATATCTTTGTGAGCGACATTGCGGACGGGATAGAAGGTAAGGTTTGTCTTTTTGCTGATGAGACTAAGATCTGCAACAAATGGACATGCCAGAAGGAGTGGAGAGAATGAGACGGGATTTAAGGAAGCTGGAAGAGTGGTCGAAGATATGGCAGCTGAGATTCAATGCCAAAAAGTGCAAAGTCATGCATTTGGGGAGTGGAAATCCGAATGAACTGTATTCGATGGGGGGAGAAAGCCTGATGTGCACGGAGCAGGAGAGAGACCTTGGGGTGATAGTGTCTAACAATCTGAAGTCGGCGAAACAATGTGACAAGGCGATAGCTAAAGCCAGAAGAATGCTGGGCTGCATAGAGAGAGGAATATCGAGTAAGAAAAGGGAAGTGATTATCCCCTTGTACAGGTCCTTGGTGAGGCCTCACCTGGAGTACTGTGTTCAGTTCTGGAGACCATATCTACAAAGAGACAGAGACAGGATGGAGGCGGTCCAGAGAAGGGCGACCAAAAAGGTGGAGGGTCTTCATCGAATGACTTATGAGCAGAGATTGAAGAATCTAAATATGTACACCCTGGAGGAAAGGAGGAGCAGAGGTGATATGTTACAGACTTTCAGATACTTGAAAGGGTTTAATGATCCAAAGACAACGACAAACCTTTTCCATTGGAAAAAAATCAGCAGAACCAGGGGTCACAATTTAAAACTCCAGAGAGGAAGACTCAGAACCAATGTCAGGAAGTATTTATTCACGGAGAGGGTAATGGATGCCTGGAACACCCTTCCGGAGGAAGTGGTGAAGACCAAAACTGTGAAGGATTTCAAAGGGGCATGGGATAAACACTGTGGATCCATAAAGGCTAGAGGATGTGAATGAAGAGAAGAGGCATGGGGGTGGCTCGCGGGAATGATGGCTACTTCCTGGAGATAATACCCTTATTCAATAAACATATACACGGTTAATGCGACTCCAACACTGCTCTAAGCTTCAACGGCAAGAGGAAATGTGGAAAAAAGTATTTGCATTCACAAAAAAGTGGGGAGTAGCTTGCTTGATACTGCGGTTACTACCCCAAACCAAATAAGCCTGATACTTCACTTTCAATGCATATCCAGCATAACTCTCTGCTTCAACGGCAGGAGAAATGAAGAAAAGTGGATCTATAAACAGACAACAACCAACAAGGACTGAATTACATAGTTTGGGTAAACAAATAAGCATGGGTGTAGCTTATTTTATTGCGGCGGTTACTACCCCTAACTAATTAAGCTAGACATTTCACTTAGATGCAGTTCCAACACTTCTCTCTACATTAATGGTGGTGGTGGAAGGGAAATAGAACCAAAAGGTTACTAAGAGCCAAGAGTAACAGATAAGTATGAGAAAAAAAAAAGTGTGAAACTTGCTGGGCAGACTGGATGGGCCGTTTGGTCTTCTTCTGCGTCATTTCTATGTTTCTATGTTTCATCCATTGTACCTGAAGACTGGAGGGTGGCTAATGTAACCCCCATATTTAAAAAGGGCTCCAGGGGCGATCCGGGAAACTACAGACCGGTTAGCCTGACTTCAGTGCCAGGAAAAATAGTGGAAAGTGTTCTAAACATCAAAATCACAGAACATATAGAAAGACATGGTTTAATGGAACAAAGTCAGCATGGCTTTACCCAGGGCAAGTCTTGCCTCACAAATCTGCTTCACTTTTTTGAAGGAGTTAATAAACATGTGGATAAAGGTGAACCGGTAGATGTAGTGTACTTGGATTTTCAGAAGGCGTTTGACAAAGTTCCTCATGAGAGGTTTCTAGGAAAAGTAAAAAGTCATGGGATAGGAGGCGATGTCCTTTCGTGGATTACAAACTGGTTAAAAGACAGGAAACAGAGAGTAGGATTAAATGGACAATTTTCTCAGTGGAAGCGTGTGGGCAGTAGAGTGCCTCAGGGATCCACCCACTACTATTATCAGATTCAATATAAATTGCTATTCCTTAGCAAAACGATATCTGAGACACTACAAGATTGCTGACTCCTCCCTCTCCAGGATCCCACTACACAGATCCTTCTCTACAGATTGCTCCTCCTATCTGACTTCTCCTCCCATCAAGCATCTTCTCCATAACAGATTGCTAACTCGAGCAGCAGATATACAACAATTTGCTAACTCCCTAGCAAATTCACATCACTGCTGAAGAGTAATTCTGTCCTCTTGCCTTCTGCTGAAGAGTAATTCTGTCCTACCTCCTGTTGAAGAGTAACGCTGTTTTCTTTCCTCTTGCTAAGGAGTAATTCTGTCCAGCCTCCTGCTGAAGAGTAATGCTGTCCTTTTGCCTCCTGCTGAAAAGTAATTCTGTCCTACCTCCTGCTGAAGAGTAATGCTGTTCTCTTGGCTCCCGCTGAACGGTAATTCTGTCCTGCCTCCTACTGAAGAGTAATGCTATTCTCTTGCCTAATGCTGAAGAGTAATTCTGTGCTACCTCCTGCTAAAAAGTAATTCTGTCTTATTTCCTTCTGCTGAAGAGTAATTCTGTTCTCTTACCTCCTGCTGATCCCTTGCTTCCTGCTGGAGTAATTCTGTCCTACTTCCTGCTGAAAAGTAATTCTGTCTTCTTTCCTTCTGCTGAAGAGTAATTCTGTGCTACCACCTGCTAAAGAGTAATTTTGTTCTGCCTCCTGCTGAAGAATAATTCTGTCCTACCACCTGCTGAATAATAATTCTGTTTTCTTGAAGAGAAGAGTAATTCTGTGCTATCTCCTGCTGAATAGTAATTGTGTCCTGCCTCCTGCTGAAGACTAATTCTGTCCTACTACCTGCTGAATAATAATTCTGTTCTCTTGACTCCTGCTGAAGAGTAATTCTGTCCTACCTCCTGATGAAGAGTAACGCTGTTCTCTTGCCTAATGCTGAAGAGAAATTCTGTGCTACCTCCTGCTAAAAAGTAATTCAGTTCTCTTGCTGCCTGCTGAAGAGTAATTCTGTTCTCTTGCCTCCTGCTGAAGAGTAATTCTGTTCTCTTGCCTCCTGCTGAAGAGTAATTCTGTTCTCTTGCCTCCTGCTGAAGAGTAATTCTGTTGATTTGCCTCCTACTAAATAGTAAATCTGTCCTATCACCTTCTGAAGAGTAATTCTGTCCTGCCTCATGCTGAAGAGTAATTTTGTCTTCTTGCGGAGTACTGAAGAGTAATTCTGTTCTCTTGCCTCCCGCTGAAGAGTAATTCTGTCCTACCTCCTGGTGAAGAGTAATTGTTCTGCCTCGTGGTGAAGAGTAATTCTGTTCTCTTGCCTAATGCTGAAGAGTAATTCTGTGCTACCTCCTGTTGAAGAGTAATTGTATCCTACCTCAAGTTGAAGAGTAATTCGGTTCTCTTGCCTCCTGCTAAAGTGAAATTCTATCCTACCTCCTGCTGAAGAGTAATTCTGCTCTCCTACCTCCTGCTGAAGAGTAATTCTGTGCTACCTCCTACTGAAGAGTAAGTATGTCCTCTTGCTGCCTACTAAAGAGTAATTTTGTCCTACTTCCTGCTAAAGAGTAATTCTGATCTCTTGCCTCCTGCTAAAGATTAATGCTGTCCTACCTCCTGCTGAAGAGTAATTCTGTTCTTCTGCCTGTTGCTGAAGAGTAATTATGTTCTTTTGCCTCCTGCTGAAGAGTAATTCATCCTACCTCCTGCTGAATGGTAATTCTGTCCTTCTGCTTCCTGATAAAGAATAATTATGTTCTCTTGCCTCCTGATGAAGAGTAATTCTGTCCTGCATCCTGCTGGAGAGTAATTCTGTCTTCTTGCCTCTTGCTGAAGAGTAATTCTGTCCTCTTGCCTCCTGCTGAAGAGTAATTCTTTCCTCCTATGACCTGCTAAAGGGCAATTCCATTCTTCTTCACTTAGAACTCTAACTAGAGAGTAATTTTTTTGTAATTTATTTGCATACATTATACAATTCAAATTTTGTACCTTCATGGGTCTCTTCAGGGCTTCCTGGATATCCACCCTTTTTCTCATAATGGTCTGGTCTAGTTTTCGTTCAAAAGCCAGAAGATCCATGTATGCCTGGGACTCTGGGACCAACTCTCTGATCTGAAGGGGAGGTAAGGTGTGGGTTACAGCTCTGAGTAAGTACATGGTTCTCAGTTTTCTGATCAAAAATCACAACCTAGCAAGATATTGATGGGAAAGGGGATCTGTGAGAATACTGACACGAAGGGCAATCACAAGGCAAATCTCAAAGGAAAGGAGCAAAAGGGCAGAGGGAGAGCAGGAAAGCAGGACGAGGAAGAGATGCAAGAAAGAGAGAGGCGGAGAAAGAGGCAGAGAAGAGAGGGAATAAGGACTGAGAGGGCAGAAGGGAAGGGACAGAAGAGAAGGAATTGCAGGCATCACTTTCACTGGAAAAAGAGAAAAGTGGCTATGAGTCTGCATTACAGGATCCACACATAGAGCAGGGACACATACACACACATACACACCACACACACACACACATACACCCACACACACACACATACATACACACACACACACACACACATACCCACACACACACACACACATACCCACACACACACACACACAAACATACACACATACATACACACAAACATACACACATACATACATACACACACACACACATACACACATACACACACCCACACACACACATACATACCCACACACACACACACATACACACAAACATACATACACACACACACACACACACACACACACACACACACACACACACATACACACACACACATACACACCCACACACACACACATACATACACACACACACACACAAACACACACACACACACAAACACACACACATATACACACACACACACACACAAACACACACACACACATACACACACACACACACATACACACACACACACATACACACACACACACACACACACATACACATACACACACACGCATACACACATACATACACACACATACACACACACTCAATCACTGCTTCAGCCTGGGATACACACACACACACACACACATACACACACACATACATACACAATCACTGCTTCAGCCTGGGATATACACACACACACATACATACACATACATACACACACACACACACACACACATACACACATACATACACCCACACACACACATACACACACATACACACACACACACAATCACTGCTTCAGCCTGGGATACACACACACACACACACACACAATCATTGCTTCAGCCTGGGATACACACACAGAGCAGGGACTCACACATTGCAGTACACACACATACACCCACCCACACACACACACACACACATGCACACATACACCCACACCCACACACATGCACACATACACCCACAACACACACAAACATACACACACACACACACACACATACACACACACACACATACATATACACACACACACATATACATACACACACATATACACACACACATACATACACACAGCAGGGACTCACACATTGCAGTACACACACAAGCATCACTGCCTCAGCTTGGGATAGACACACACAGAGCAGGACTCATACACTGCAGTAAACACACACACACACACACACACACACACACAACATTACTGCCTCAGCCTGGGATACACACACAGAGCAGGGACTAACACACTGCCGTACACACACAACATCACTGCCTCAGCTTGGGATAGACACACACAGAGCAGGACTCATACACTGCAGTACACACACACAACATTACTGCCTCAGCCTGGGAATTACTAGAAAGGGAATGGTGAATAAAACGGAAAATGTCATAATGCCTCTGTATCGCTCCATGGTGAGACCGCACCTTGAATACTGTGTACAATTCTGATCGCCGCATCTCAAAAAAGATATAATTGCGATGGAGAAGGTACAGAGAAGGGCAACCAAAATGATAAAGGGAATGGAACAGCTTCCCTATGAGGAAAGACTAAAGAGGTTAGGACTTTTCAGCTTGGAGAAGAGACGGCTGAGGGGGGATATGATAGAGGTGTTTAAGATCATGAGAGGTCTAGAACGGGTAGATGTGAATCGGTTATTTACACTTTCGAATAATAGAAGATCAGCTTGGAGAAGAGACGGCTGAGGGGGGATATGATAGAGAACATAAGAACATGCCATACTGGGTCAGACCAAGGGTCCATCAAGCCCAGCATCCTGTTTCCAACAGTGGCCAATCCAGGCCATGAGAACCTGGCAAGTACCCAAAAACTAAGTCTATTCCATGTTACCATTGCTAATGGCAGTGGCTATTCTCTAAGTGAACTTAATATCAGGTAATGGACTTCTCCTCCAAGAACTTATCCAATCCTTTTTTAAACACAGCTATACTAACTGCACTAACCACATCCTCTGGTAACAAATTCCAGAGTTTAATTGTGCGTTGAGTAAAAAAGAACTTTCTCCGATTAGTTTTAAATGTGCCACATGCTAACTTCATGGAGTGTCCCCTAGTCTTTCTATTATCCGAAAGAGTAAATAACCGATTCACATCTACCCGTTCTAGACCTCTCATGATTTTAAACACCTCTATCATTTATTTATTTTAACATTTTTATATACCGACGGCCGTTTGCACATCGTTTCGGATTACAAGGAACAAAAACTACATGGGGTGTCAATTAACAAGGTGAAGGGATAACTGGTCTAGAGTTGGTAAGAAACATATAACTGGCAACAAGAAGTATACAGAGAATGACTATTTAGGAACAGAAATTATTCTAGGTATAATATGTACAGGGAGATCCAACCGGGCACAGCGAGGAGGCCTATATCTTAGTTCGTAATGGAGATTTATGCAGGGGTAGGGATTTTAAAGCAAGGGGGATGGAAGAGTTTAGGGGGGGAGGCAGAGAGAGGGGAGAGGGTTAAGGTGGATACTGGCAGTAGGGATGAACAAAAAACAGGAAGGAAAGGAAAAGGTTCCTGTATAAGGGGGGAGAGATTTAAGTATGATTTACATAAAATCCAGAGGTATATAGAAACAGTTAAAGTTTAAAAGGGTACAGCGTACATAAGAATACAAGAATAGTAGGTCACGTGAGGTAAACAAACGATGATTATTCACAAGTGTGGGTGGTATTTGAGGGAAAGGCCTGTAGGAACAGCCAGGTTTTTAGCTTTTTTTTTAATTTAGGGGTAGAGGATTCAGTACGTAGATCTGGGGGCATGGAGTTCCAAAGGGTGGGACCAGCAAGAGAAAAGGCCCTCTTGGTAGTGGAGGTAAGTCTACAAGATTTAATCGATGGAAGGCGGAGCATTCCTTGATGGGTGGAACGGGTTGGTCTTGTGGAGGAGTGTGGGTGGAATGGCGGGTCGATCCAGTGGGAGTTGTCATTTATGATGGTTTTATGGATGAGGGATAGGGTTTTGTAGAGGATTCGCGACTTAATTGGTAACCAGTGTAGCTCCATGAGTGTAGGGGTGATGTGGTCTCTACTTTTGGAATTTGTGAGGATGCGTGCCGTGGCATTCTGTAGGAGCTGCAAAGGCTTGGTGTAGGTAGAAGGGAGGCCAATAAGAAGGGCATTACAATAGTCTATTTTAGTAAAAATAATGGACTGTAGAACAGTGCGAAAGTCAGTGAAGAATAGCAGAGGTCGGAGTTTTTTGAGGGTTTGTAGCTTGAAATAGCAATCACTGAGGATAGATTTGATGAATGGTTTTAGGGTGAGCTGATTGTCAATCAGAACACCCAGGTTTCGTGTGTGGGTTGGGAAGGTAGTGGAGGAATAGGATGGGGGAATGGAGGGAAAAGGACATTTAGAGGAAACAATGAGGAGTTCTGTTTTTTGTGGGTTGAGTGCGAGGTGCATGTCGGTGAGAAGTTGGTTAATCGAGGTGAGGCATGATTCCCAGTTTTGGAGAGCGGTTTGGAGGAAATCCGTAAAGGGGAAAAGTAGTTGAACATCATCTGCGTAGATGAAGTGTTTGATACCAAGGTTGGAAAGGAGATTGGTGAGAGGGAGCAGGTAGATGTTAAATAGAGGAGAGGAGAGGGAAGAGCCTTGGGGGATAGCTCTTTCCAGCTTAATAGGGTCAGATTCGTTGCTATCCAAGGAGACAGTATAATGACGGTTTTGTAAGTAGGACTTTATCCAGGCGAGAGTGGTACCAGAGATGCCAATACTAATGAGGATGTTGATAAGGATATTATGATTAACAGTATCGAAAGCAGCTGAGATATCCAACATGGCGAGAAGATAGGAATTACCAGTGTCCATTCCTTTGATAATGGTGTCTGTTAGGGAGAGAAGTAAGGTTTCGGTACTGAGGTGCTTTCGGAAACCGTATTGTGTGGAGGGAAGGATATTGTGTTGTTCGAGGTAGTCGGACATGCGAGAATTAACAATTTTTTCCAGGATTTTGGATAGGAACGGGAGATTGGAGATAGGTCTGAAATTGGAAGGACTAGTGGGGTCAAGACTGGGTTTTCTGAGGATGGGTTTAACCACGGCTTGTTGTAGGGTGTGGGGGACAGTACCTTGTTCCAAAGAAAGGTTGAAAATATTAGAAAGAGGTTTTGCAATTGCTTTGGGAATGGATAGAAGGAGTTTAGTCGGAATGGTTTCAGCCGTCTCTTCTCCAAGCTGAAAAATCCTAACCTCTTTAGTCTTTCCTCATAGGGGAGCTGTTCCATTCCCCTTATCATTTTGGTTGCCCTTCTCTGTACCTTCTCCATCGCAATTATATCTTTTTTGAGATGTGGCGACCAGAATTGTACACAATATTCAAGGTGGGGTCTCACCATGGAGCGATACAGAGACATTATGACATTTTCCGTTTTATTCACCATTCCCTTTCTAATAATTCCCAACATTCTGTTTGCTTTTTTGACTGCCACAGTACACTGAACCGCCGATTTCAATGTGTTATCCACTATGACGCCTAGATCTCTTTCTTGGGTGGTAGCATCTAATATGGAACCTAACATAGTGTAAATATAGCATGGGTTATTTTTCCCTATATGCATCACCTTGCACTTATCCACATTAAATTTCATCTGCCATTTCGATGCCCAATTTTCCAGTCTCACAAGGTCTTCCTGCAATTTATCACAATCTGCTTGTGATTTAACTACTCTGAACAATTTTGTATCATTTGCAAATGTGATTATCTCACTTGTCGTATTTCTTTCCAGATCATTTATAAATATATTGAAAAGTACGGGTCCCAATACAGATCCCTGAGGCACTTCACTGCCCACTCCCTTCCACTGAGAAAATTCTCCATTTAATCCTACTCTCTGTTTCCTGTCTTTTAGCCAGTTTGCAATCCACGAAAGGACATCACCACCTATCCCATGACTTTTTACTTTTCCTAGAAGCCTCTCATGAGGAACTTTGTCAAACGCCTTCTGAAAATCCAAGTATACTATATCTACCGGTTCACCTTTATCCACATGTTTATTAACTCCTTCAAAAAAGTGAAGCAGATTTGTGAGGCAAGACTTGCCTTGGGTAAAGCCATGCTGACTTTGTTCCATTAAACCATGTCTTTCTATATGTTCTGTGATTTTGATGTTTAGAACACTTTCCATTATTTTTCCTGGCACTGAAGTCAGGCTAAACAGTCTGTAGTTTCCCGGATCGCCCCTGGAGTCATTTTTAAATAATGAGCTTACATTAGCTATCCTCTAGTCTTCAGGTACAATGGATGATTTTAATGATAGGTTACAAATTTTTACTAATAGATCTGAAATTTCATTTTTTAGTTCCTTCAGAACCCTGGGGTGTATACCATCCGGTCCAGGTGATTTACTACTCTTCAGTTTATCAATCAGGCCTACCACATCTTCTAGGTTCACCGTGATTTGGTTCAGTCCATCTGAATCATTACCCATGAAAACCTTCTCCGGAACGGGTATCTCCCCAACATACTCTTTAGTAAACACCGAAGCAAAGAAACTGGTTAAAAGACAGGAAACAGAGAGTAGGATTAAATGGACAATTTTCTCAGTGGAAGGGAGTGGACAGTGGAGTGCCTCAGGTATGTGTACTGGGACCCGTGCTTTTCAATATATTTATAAATGATCTGGAAAGTAATACGACAAGTGAGGTAATCAAATTTGCAGATGATACAAAATTATTCAGAGTAGTTAAATCACAAGCGGATTGTGATAAATTGCAGGAGGACCTTGTGAGACTGGAAAATTGGGCATTCAAATGGCAGATGAAATTTAATGTGGATAAGTGTAAGGTGATGCATATAGGGAAAAATAATGCATGCTATAGTTGCACAATGTTAGGTTCCATATTAGGAGCATCATGGTGGATAGTACATTGAAATCGTCGGCTTAGTGTGCTGTGGCAGTCAAAAAAGCAAGCAGAATGTTAGGAAGGAAATGGTGAATAAAAAATAAAATGTCATAATGCCTCTGTATCGCTCCATGGTGAGACCGCACCTTGAAAACTGTGTACAATTCTGGTCGCCGCATCTCAAAAAAGATATAATTGCGATGGAGAAGGTACAGAGAAGGGCAACCAAAATGATAAAGGGGATGGAACAGCTCCCCTATGAGGAAAGACTAAAGAGGTTAGGACTTTTCAGCTTGGAGAAGAGACGACTGAGGGGGTATATGATAGAGGTGTTTAAAATCATGAGAGGTCTAGATTGGGTAAATGTGAATCGGTTATTTACTCTTTTCGATAACAGGACTAGGGGGCACTCCATGAAGTTAGCAAGTAGCCCATTTAAAACTAATCAGAGAAAGCTCTTTTTAACCCAATGCACAATTAAACTCTGGAATTTGTTGCCAAGGGATTTGGTTAGTGCAGTTAGTGTAGCTAGGTTTAAAAAAGGTTTGGATAACTTCTTGGAGATGTCCATTACCTGTTATTAATCAAGTTGACTTAGAAAATAGCCACTTCTATTACTAGCATCAGTAACATGGGACAGACAATTTTTGACAGGTACTTATAGCTTGGATTAGCTACTGTTGGAAACAGGATGCTGGGCTTGATGGACCCTTGGTCCAGTATGGCATGTTCTTATATTTTTGGTATCATCTGCAAAAAGACAAACTTTACCTTCTATCCGTTCCACAATTTCACTCACAAAGATATTGAACAGGACCAGTCCCAACACCAATCCTTGAGGCACTCCGCGTAACACCACTCTCTCTTCAGAGTAGGTTCCATTTACCACTACTCGCTGTCTTCTATCCCTCAACCCAGTTTGTAATCGACGCCAACACCTTGGAGCTGACTCCCAAGGTTCTCATTTTGTTGATGAGTCTTCTGTGTGGGACCGTATCAAAAGCTTTGCTGAAATCCAAGTAGGCGATATCGAGTGCTCTTCATCGATCCAATTCCTTAGTTTCCCAATCAAAAAAGTCAATCAGATTTGTCTGCCAGGACCTTCCCCTGGTGAAAGCATGCTGCCTCTGGTCCAGCAATTCTTCTGATTGTAGATAGTTCACTATTCTTTCCTTCAGCAGCGTCTCCATTACCACCGAGTTGAGGCTAACCGGCCTGTAGTTTCCAGCCTCCTTTCTGCTCCCACTCTTGTGAAGCGGGACCACCACCGCTCTTCTTCAATCACTCGGCACCACTCCTGTTTCCAGGTATCTATTGAACAGTTCGTGCAGTGGACTCAACACATCTCTGAGCTCCCTCAGTATCCTGGGATGAACCTCATCAGGTCCCATGGCTTCGTCCACTTTCAGTTTTCTTAGCTCTTCCCATACATTCTCTTCTGTAAATGGAGTTACATCTACTCCACTCCCCTCCAGTTTCTTGTTAACTAGCGAGGGTCCTTCTCCAGGGTCCTCTTTAGAGAACACAGAACAGAAGTATTCATTTAATATTTCTGTCATTTCTTCATCTCTCTCCACACATTGATCCTTGTCACCTTTCAATTTCACTATACCACTTTGGACTTTTCTCCTTTCTCTGATGTATCTGAAAAATGTTTTGTCACCTCGCTTTACCTATTTGGCAATCCTTTCTTCGCTTGACTTTTTGCTTTCTTGATTGCTTTTTTCGTCACCCTCAGTTCCACAAATATTCTTCCCTTTGGGATCCTTTATAATTCTTGAACACTGTTCTTTTTGCTTTTATTTTATCAGCCACCTCCTTTGAGAACCAGATAGGTTTCTTATTTCTCTTGCTTTTCTTTACATTTCTAACATATAGATTATTTGCCTTGGTAATTGCTCCTTTTAGTTTGGCCCACTGTTGTTCCACCTCTCTTTTTCTCCCAGTTTTCTACTTCTCCCTCCAGGTATTTCCCCAATTCAACAAAGTCCGTATTTTTGAAAAGCAAAATTCGAGTCTTCGTGCTTCTTCTCCGTATCTTATTTGCAATATGAAACCATACTGTTTGATGATCTCTGGTGCTGAGGTGGGCACCCACCTGGACATTAGAGACATTATCCCCATTAGTGAGCACTAAATCGAGTATAGCTCCCTCCCTCGTGGGTTTCATTATCATTTGTTTGAACAGAGCCCCTTGCAGGGCATCCACTATCTCTCTACTACTGTTAGATTCTGCAGATGGGATTCTCCAGTCTACATCCGGCAGATTAAATTTCATCTGCCATTTGGATGCTCAATCTTCCAGTCTCATAAGGTCCTCCTGCAATTTATCACAATCCGCTTGTGATTTAACTACTCTGATTAATTTTGTTTCATCCGCAAATCTGATTATCTCACTCGTCGTATTCCTTTCCAGATCATTTACAAATATATTGAAAAGCACCGGTCCAAGTACAGATCCCTGTCTTGTATTCCTACCCAGAGGAAAGTGCTCAGAATCCTCCCTCTTCACCATAACCTAAGCCCTGGGATCACTATAAATGCTTCTAATCCAGCATAGAAAATTGGTATCAACGCTAACTTCTCTAGCACATAGAATCAATAGACCCACGACATGCGAGCAAATGTTTTTCCAGCATCTAACATCAGTAAGAGTGTCTCAGATGGCACTTTATCAGCTGTATCCAATGAGTCAATAGTTCTTCTTACATTGTCTGAGCCTTGTCTCCCCTTCGCAAAGCTTTCACAACTGCTCCTTTTAGGTTTTTTCTAAATAATTCCCTCAATTTATGAATAAGTACAAAAGGGCTGAATACACCGATGAAAAGAAAAACCTTCTTACACGATATGCGAGCCCTGCATGCTGATATTGTGTTCTGTCAAGAAACACACCTTACCAAGAGACATGAGAGAATGCTCTCGTCCAAAGACTTCCCCCAATATTATCATGCAGCGGCCACCCAAAATGGAAAATATTGTGGAGTGGGGATCCTGATTGCTAATAACGTAGTTGCAGAGGTGGTTATCATCCTGAGGGATACGGCGGGGAGATGTATTCTAATGAAGGTGAAAATCAACAACACCCTATATACTCTGGTTAATTTGTACGCACCCACGATGGAACAAGCGGATTTTTTTCATAAGATATCTTCTGTTATAGGGGAATGGTCAGAAGGACAACTTATTGGGGGGGGGGTACGGACTTTAATATCACCAGATATCCCTACTTAGATAACATTAGATTGGGGGAAGGAGGGGGTAAAAAAGGTAGAAGAGCGTTAAAGGACCTAATAGAAGACAGAGGTGTCACTGATATATGGCGGCTACTAAATCCCAAGTCTCGTAATTATACTTTTTTCTCTCACCCCCATCAGTCATACTCGTGCCTAGACTATTTCCTTATTGATAAGGCATTGGTGAGTAGCACGATGGAGGCAGAGATAGAAGCATCACATGGTCTGACCATGCCCCAATATGGCTGAAATTACATGTGGGAGGAGGGGAGGTAGGCACTAAATTCTGGCGCATGAATGATCACTTATTAGAGGATAAAACGTTTGTAGAGGAAGTACACAAGGAAATTCAGAATTTCCTGGCAGTCAATGATACGGCAGAGGTAACATCGGGCATGTTATGGGAAAGCCTAAAAGCGGTACTGTGGGGTATATTCATATCACGAGAGGCTTATCTTAAGCGGGAGAGATCCAGAAAGAGGGTACAGCTCTTGGAGCTGATGGCCAAGCTCAAACTTAGACATAAAAGAACTCTGGAGGCCAACATAGCACAATGGCTAAGGGAGGCACGCAGGGAACTTAATGAATTAGATATTGGGAGGGTGGCACACCAACTAGTTCTCCTCAAACAAAATCTTTCTGAGTATGGCAATAAGGCTAGCCGGCAGTTAGCAAGGAAACTGAAGGAAAAAGAGTCTAAATCACAAAAATATGAGACATCAACGGGCAATATGTTTACTCACAGACAGAAATAGGTGAGAGGTTCAGTAACTATTACCGGGAGCTGTATGACTCCGACGATATGAGTACTCAACCGGAGATTTCTAAGTATCTAGGTGATATACAGCTCCCGGTTCTTTCTGCAGACTCTAGAGAGCTTCTAAATGCAGAACTGAAGGCAGAGGAAGTTCTTCAAACAATTAAAGTAAGGGGATTTTTTAAAATCCTTATCAGTTTTAATCATGTATCTACTGTTTTGAAATATTTTATTGTTTTTTGGAACATTTAAAAAATTTTTGTATGAATGTTTAATTATTGGATTTTCTATTCATTAGCTGTTTTGAAATATTTATTCTTTTTATTTTATGTTTTTACTATTATTGATGGCTTATATTTTTTATTATAGTTTTTGATGTTTTATGAAGAATGGTAATGTTTCTTTTTGTCCATTGCTGAACTTATACAGGGGTCTGACTTGTTGCGATTCCAGTTTAATTTTTGTCTGCACTTTCCTATTTGTAGTTTACGTCTCTTTAATCTGTATTTGGTGAGTGTCTATCTGTGTTTTGCATGTGAGTGAGGTGAGGTATTTTGCTTGCAATTAGGTTCTGTGTAGGGATCTATAGCAGCCTGGCTTGTTCCAGTTTCCTAATAGGAGGTGTATTGGTGTTTTAGGGTCTAGTGTTATATATTTGTAGTGTTGCCTTTTCATAGGCAGGCTGTTACTGTTTGAATGCTGGTAGTTAGTGCTGTTTTGGAATGGGAAGTTTATTATGCTGTAATTGTTTACTCGTTGGTTCTTTCTCAATTGCAGCTCCCGAACTGTGGAATTCATTTTCAGAAAATATCCGGTTAATTGACTGCACAAAATCTTTTAAGACTCTATTGAAAACATTTTTATTAAAACAAGCATTTATGGTTTAATTAAACTGAACCAGTATTGAGAATGGTTCTTGTACCAAATTTTATCATATTTTTATTTGAAGTTCAGAGCATTTTTATAATTTATAAATTTTTTAGAATTTTGAATTTTAGATGTGAATGTGATTAGGATTTTAGAAGATGCTTATTATGGGGTTTATTGTTTTTGTTGTGTGTCTTTGTTTGCATTATGTATGTTTAAATTGTAAATTGTTTAGCGCCTTGGCAATTAGGCGATTAATAAATACAAATAAATAAATAAATGTTGAGGGCCAAGCCCATATCCAGCACCTATTAAAATGGGCCTAATACCATATGGGTCGAAAGTGTCTTTTTTTTTTGCAAGGTCTTCTGGTTGGCACTACTGTAGTGCATGCAGATATATAACATACATGTTGTTGTAAGTATACATTGAATATCCACTTTTATTAGAAATCCATTTAATTGTGTATGGGGAGGGCCGCAGGGGGAGCACTGGGAAAGGAGATGGTCGGGGGAGGAGGACACAAAGCTGCCTAATACCCTTCCACCGGCCCTTCCCCCCCTTCCTCCTAGGGATCTCAGTGACTGTAGGACCCTCCCGGTCTGCCCACTGAAAGGTCTCAGTGAAGGGAGAAGCCCCCCCCCCGGTCTCATTGACTGTGGTCCACCCTCAGCCTCTCCCTCTGAGTGACCTCCGGAGAGAAATGACATGTCAGGCACTCACCCTCTGTGGAAGGATTTTGTCGGACATCTTCCTCCTCTTCGCACTGTACAAGGATTAAAAAAAATACCTGGAATTATTGTGATGACAACACCTCAAATAATATCTGTGACTGCTTCCCAAGCTTGTCTCTAAACTCTCAGTGTCTGCACGAGCCCACCCCCAATCCCCCTGGCTGCATGTCCTGCAACCCCTCACTAAAGGCAAGACCTCCCCCACTCTCCCTGCTAAATGCCCTGTTGGGCAGTTCTTACCTCCCATCAGCAGGCATCCTCAATAGCCTTCATCAGCTATCTTTCTAGTCTCACTAGCACCATGGCCTTCATCGGCTATCTTTCTAGTCCCGCTAGCACCTTGGCCTTCATCAGCTATCTTTTCTAGTCTCGCTAGTACCATGGCCTTCATCAGCTATCTTTCTAGTCTCGCTAGCACCATGGCCTTCATCAGCTATCTTTTCTATTCCCACTAGCACCATGGCCTTCATCAGCTATCTTTCTAGTCCCGCTAGCACCATGGCCTTCATCAGCTATCTTTCTAGTCCCGCTAGCAGCATGGCCTTCATCGGCTATCTTTCTAGTCCCGCTAGCACCATGGCCTTCATCTGCTATCTTTCTAGTCTCGCTAGCACCATGGCCTTCATCGGCTATCTTTCTAGTCCCGCTAGCACCATGGCCTTCATCTGCTATCTTTCTAGTCCCGCTAGCACCATGGCCTTCATCTGCTATCTTTCTAGTCCCGCTAGCACCATGGCCTTCATCAGCTATCTTTTCTAGTCTCGCTAGCACCATGGCCTTCATCAGCTATCTTTCTAGTCCCGCTAGCACCATGGCCTTCATCTGCTATCTTTCTAGTCTCGCTAGCACCATGGCCTTCATCGGCTATCTTTCTAGTCCCGCTAGCACCATGGCCTTCATCAGCTATCTTTCTAGTCCCGCTAGCACCATGGCCTTCATCAGCTATCTTTACTAGTCTCGCTAGTACCATGGCCTTCATCAGCTATCTTTTCTAGTCTCGCTAGCACCATGGCCTTCATCAGCTATCTTTCTAGTCCCGCTAGCACCATGGCCTTCATCTGCTATCTTTTCTAGTCTCGCTAGCACCATGGCCTTCATCGGCTATCTTTCTAGTCCCGCTAGCACCATGGCCTTCATTGGCTATCTTTCTAGTCCCGCTAGCACCATGGCCTTCATCGGCTATCTTTCTAGTCCCGCTAGCACCATGGCCTTCATTGGCTATCTTTCTAGTCCCGCTAGCACCATGGCCTTCATCGGCTATCTCTCTAATCCTGCTAGCACCATGGCCTTCATCTGCTATCTCTCTAATCCCGCTAGCACCATGGCCTTCATCTGCTATCTCTCTAATCCCGCTAGCACCATGGCCTTCATCGGCTATCTCTCTAATCCCGCTAGCACCATGGCCTTCATCGGCTATCTTTCTAGTCCCGCTAGCACCATGGCCTTCATCGGCTATCTTTCTAGTCCCGCTAGCACCATGGCCTTCATCAGCTATCTTTCTAGTCCCGCTAGCACCATGGCCTTCTTCAGCTATCTTTCTACTCCCGCTAGCATCATGGCCTTCATCAGCTATCTTTCTAGTCCCGCTAGCACCATGGCCTTCATCAGCTATCTTTCTAGTCCCGCTAGCACCATGGCCTGTTGCTGAAGCACTCTGGTTGGCCCTTCCAGCTCTATGGCCTCTATCTCCTGCTGGCGGCCATGTTTGGGCCTGCGAATTCTGGTGTCATTGTCCTGCCTTAGTCTTGTTTCTTGGTTCTGGTATCTAGTGTTCCGTATGTTTTAGTCTATTCTTGTTTAGCATTCCTGAATCCTGCCTTGTCTTACTGGGTGCCTTCTTGTGTCTAGTTCCTGCAGCAGCCTTGCCTGCTCCTGTAGGCATGTCTCTTCCTGCTTTATTATCTAAGTCCTGCCAGTCACCAGCACCATCTCGTCCAGATCAGACTACGTATTCTTATTACTGCTGCTGGCCCCTGGCTGACCTCCTCGTCATCCCAGAGAAGACCTCGGACGGAGGCCCACCGAAGTCCAGCTGGCCCCGGTATCCTAGGGCTCAACCTGCAGCGAACGAGGGCTGGTATTGGCAAAGCTTCAGCCAGCCTCCATCAGTCAGCCAGCTCTGGCTGCCGACAGTGGGGACTCATAGGGTAGCATCAACCCCACATCAGCCCAAGGGTCAAGCTCCTGTGTAACATGACCATGTAATCCTTCTTCTCAAGTTGTATCCTGTCTGCTTCTGCATACAGTTCAAGCTTCTCTTACTCGAATATAAATGCATTCACTCTGCAGCTCGTCATTACCTGTTGTCTCTTCTCTCTACATACATCTCTCCTCACGAACTCCATTCACTGGGCATGTTACTCTTATCTGTACCCTTCTCCTCCACTGCAAACTCCTGACTCCTCGCTTTCCACCTTGCTGTGCTGGAATAGACTTCCTGAATGCATATGTCATGCTTCCTCTCTGGCCATATTCAAATCCAGTAAAAATCTCACCATTTTGAGGCTTCTTTTCAAACTTCATGGAATAGGGACAGTCTCTTATGCCTAAGTGAAAAAGTGCACTCACAACCTGTACTAACTAAAATACAAAGATAGAGGAGATGCACATTCCCAAAGCTGACATATTTCAATCACTAAAGTTAAAAAAAATGTTTTCTACCTTTATATTGGAGCATTTTATTTGTTCTAACTGCATTACATAAGAACATAAGAAATTGTCATGCTGGGTCAGACCAAGGGTCCATCAAGCACAGCATCCTGATTCCAACAGTGGGCAATCCAGGTCACAGGTACCCGGCAGGATTCCTAAATTACATAAGAACATAAGAAATTGCCATGCTGGGTCAGATGAAAGGTCCATCAAGCCCAGCATCCTGATTCCAACAGTGGCCAATCCAGGTCACAGGTACCCGGCAGGATTCCTAAATTACATAAGAACATAAGAAATTGCCATGCTGGGTCAGATCAAAGGTCCATCAAGCCCAGCATCCTGATTCCAACAGTGGCCAATCCAGGTCACAGGTACCCGGCAGGATTCCTAAATTACATAAGAACATAAGAAATTGCCATGCTGGGTCAGATCAAAGGTCCATCAAGCCCAGTATCCTGATTCCAACAGTGGCCAATCCAGGTCACAGGTACCCGGCAGGATTCCTAAATTACATAAGAACATAAGAAATTGCCATGCTGGGTCAGATCAAAGGTCCATCAAGTCCAGCATCCTGATTCCAACAGTGGCCAATCCAGGTCACAGGTACCCGGCAGGATTCCTAAATTACATAAGAACATAAGAAATTGCCATGCTGGGTCAGATCAAAGGTCCATCAAGCCCAGCATCCTGATTCCAACAGTGGCCAATCCAGGTCACAAGTACCCGGCAGGATTCCTAAGTTACATAAGAACATAAGAAATTGCCATGCTGGGTCAGACCAAGGGTCCATCAAGCCCAGCATCCTGATTCCAACAGTGGTCAATCCAGGTCACAGGTACCCGGCAGGATTCCTAAATTACATAAGAACATAAGAAATTGCCATGCTGGGTCAGATCAAAGGTCCATCAAGCCCAGCATCCTGATTCCAACAGTGGCCAATCCAGGTCACAGGTACCCGGCAGGATTCCTAAATTACATAAGAACATAAGAAATTGCCATGCTGGGTCAGATCAAAGGTCCATCAAGCCCAGCATCCTGATTCCAACAGTGGCCAATCCAGGCCATAAGAACCTGGCAAGTACCCAAAAACTAAGTCTATTCCATGTTACCACTGCTAATGGCAGTGGCTATTCTCTAAGTGAACTTAATAGCAGGTAATGGACTTCTCCTCCAAGAACTTATCCAATCCTTTTTTAAACACAGCTATACTAACTGCACTGACCACATCCTCTGGTAACAAATTCCAGAGTTTAATTGTGCGTTGAGTAAAAAAGAACTTTCTCCGATTACTTTTAAATGTGCCCCATGCTAACTTCATGGAGTGCCCCCTAGTCTTTCTACTATCCGAAAGAGTAAATAACCAATTCACATCTACCCGTTCTAGACCCAGGATGCTGGGCTTGATGGACCATTCATCTGACCCAGCATGGCAATTTCTTATGTTCTTATGTAATTTAGGAATCCTGCCGGGTACCTGTGACCTGGATTGCCCACTGTTGGAATCAGGATGCTGGGCTTGATGGACTCTTGGTATGACCCAGTATGGCAATTACTTATGTTCTTATGTAATTTAGGAATCCTGCCGGGTACCTGTGACCTGGATTGGCCACTGTTGGAATCAGGATGCTGGGCTTGATGGACCCTTGGTCTGACCCAGCATGGCAATTTCTTATGTTCTTATGTAATTTAGGAATCCTGCCGGGTACCTGTGACCTGGATTGGCCACTGTTGGAATCAGGATGCTGGGCTTGATGGACCTTTGATCTGATCCAGTATGGCAATTTCTTATGTTCTTATGTAATTTAGGAATCCTGCCGCGTACCTGTGACCTGGATTGGCCACTGTTGGAATCAGGATGCTGGGCTTGATGGACCCTTGGTCTGACCCAGTATGGCAATTTCTTATGTTCTTATGTAATTTAGGAATCCTGCCGGGTACCTGTGACCTGGATTGGCCACTGTTAGAATCAGGATGCTGGGCTTGATGGACCCTTGGTATGACCCAGTTTGGCATTTTCTCATGTTCTTATGTCCCGGCGATGGATCCATCTTGTTCCAGAGTCTTGTTTGTTCCTGGACTGGTTATGGGACCGAACATTTTTTTTTTCAGGACTTTCTGTTGCGACCTGCTGGAGGCGCCAGCTGTCTGGAATTTTTTTTTACGACCCGCAGGAGACGCCTGCAGCCCTACTGGTTTTGCTGGTTTTGGTTGCCCGCTCTGGGTTCTAAGCACAGTGTGAAACGATCCCTCCCCACATCACACTCTCTCCTGTGGCACCAGTTCTAAGCACAATGTAAAACGTTCCCTCCCCACATCACACTCTCTCCTGTGGCTCCAGTTCTAAGCACAGTGTGAAACGTTCCCTCCCCACATCACACTCTCTCCTGTGGCTCCATTCTAAGCACAGTGTGAAATGTTCCCTCCCCACATCACACTCTCTCCTGTGGCTCCATTCTAAGCACAGTGTGAAATGTTCCCTCCCCACATCACACTCTCTCCTGTGGCTCCAGTTCTAAGCACAGTGTGAAACGTTCCCTCCCCACATCACACTCTCTCCTTGGCCCCAGTTCTAAGCACAGTGTGACACGTTCCCTCCCCACATCACACTCTCTCCTGTGGCTCCAGTTCTAAGCACAGTGTGAAACGTTCCCTCCCCACATCTTACTCTCTCCTGTGGCTCCAGTTCTAAGCACAATGTGAAACGTTCCCTCCCCACATCTTACTCTCTCCTGTGGCTCCAGTTCTAAGCACAATGTGAAACGTTCCCTCCCCACATCACACTCTCTCCTGTGGCTCCAGTTCTAAGCACAATGTGAAACGTTCCCTCCCCACATCACACTCTCTCCTGTGGCTCCAGTTCTAAGCACAGTGTGAAAAGTTCCCTCCCCACATCTTACTCTCTCCTGTGGCTCCAGTTCTAAGCACAGTGTGAAATGTTCCCTCCCCACATCACACTCTCTCCTGTGGCTCCAGTTCTAAGCACAATGTGAAACGTTCCCTCCCCACATCACACTCTCTCCTGTGGCTCCAGTTCTAAGCACAGTGTGAAACGTTCCCTCCCCACATCACACTCTCTCCTGTGGCACCAGTTCCAAGCACAGTGTGAAACGTTCCCTCCCCACATCACACTCTCTCCTGTGGCTCCAGTTCTAAGCGCAATGTGAAACGTTCCCTCCCCACATCACACTCTCTCCTGTGGCTCCAGTTCTAAGCACAGTGTGAAACGTTCCCTCCCCACATCACACTTTCTCCTGTGGCTCCAGTTCTAAGCACAGTGTGAAACGTTCCCTCCCCAAGTCACACTCTCTCCTGTGGCTCCAGTTCTAAGCACAGTGTGAAATGTTCCCTCCCCACATCACACTCTCTCCTGTGGCTCCAGTTCTAAGCACAGTGTGAAACGTTCCCTCCCCACATCACACTCTCTCCTGTGGCTCCAGTTCTAAGCACAATGTGAAACATTCCCTCCCCACATCTTACTCTCTCCTGTGGCTCCAGTTCTAAGCACAGTGTGAAACGTTCCCTCCCCACATCACACTCTCTCCTGTGGCTCCAGTTCTAAGCACAGTGTGAAACGTTCCCTCCCAACATCACACTCTCTCCTGTGGCTCCAGTTCTAAGCACAGTGTGAAACGTTCCCTCCCCACATCACACTCTCTCCTGTGGCTCCAGTTCTAAGCACAGTGTGAAATGTTCCCTCCCCACATCACACTCTCTCCTGTAGCTCCAGGTCTAAGCACAGTGTGAAACGTTCCCTCCCCACATCACACTCTCTCCTGTGGCTCCAGTTCTAAGCACAGTGTGAAACGTTCCCTCCCCACATCACACTCTCTCCTGTGGCTCCAGTTCTAAGCACAGGGTGAAACGTTCCCTCCCCACATCTCACTCTCTCCTGTGGCTCCAGTTCTAAGCACAATGTGAAACGTTCCCTCCCCACATCACACTCTCTCCTGTGGCTCCAGTTCTAAGCACAATGTGAAACGTTCCCTCCCCACATCTTACTCTCTCCTGTGGCTCCAGTTCTAAGCACAATGTGAAACGTTCCCTCCCCACATCACACTCTCTCCTGTGGCTCCAGTTCTAAGCACAGTGTGAAAAGTTCCCTCCCCACATCTTACTCTCTCCTGTGGCTCCAGTTCTAAGCACAGTGTGAAATGTTCCCTCCCCACATCACACTCTCTCCTGTGGCTCCAGTTCTAAGCACAATGTGAAACGTTCCCTCCCCACATCACACTCTCTCCTGTGGCTCCAGTTCTAAGCACAGTGTGAAACGTTCCCTCCCCACATCACACTCTCTCCTGTGGCTCCAGTTCTAAGCACAGTGTGAAATGTTCCCTCCCCACATCACACTCTCTCCTGTAGCTCCAGGTCTAAGCACAGTGTGAAACGTTCCCTCCCCACATCACACTCTCTCCTGTGGCTCCAGTTCTAAGCACAGTGTGAAACGTTCCCTCCCCACATCACACTCTCTCCTGTGGCTCCAGTTCTAAGCACAGTGTGAAACGTTCCCTCCCCACATCTTACTCTCTCCTGTGGCTCCAGTTCTAAGCACAATGTGAAACGTTCCCTCCCCACATCACACTCTCTCCTGTGGCTCCAGTTCTAAGCACAATGTGAAACGTTCCCTCCCCACATCTTACTCTCTCCTGTGGCTCCAGTTCTAAGCACAATGTGAAACGTTCCCTCCCCACATCACACTCTCTCCTGTGGCTCCAGTTCTAAGCACAATGTGAAACGTTCCCTCCCCACATCACACTCTCTCCTGTGGCTCCAGTTCTAAGCACAGTGTGAAAAGTTCCCTCCCCACATCTTACTCTCTCCTGTGGCTCCAGTTCTAAGCACAGTGTGAAATGTTCCCTCCCCACATCACACTCTCTCCTGTGGCTCCAGTTCTAAGCACAATGTGAAACGTTCCCTCCCCACATCACACTTTCTCCTGTGGCTCCAGTTCTAAGCACAGTGTGAAACGTTCCCTCCCCAAGTCACACTCTCTCCTGTGGCTCCAGTTCTAAGCACAGTGTGAAATGTTCCCTCCCCACATCACACTCTCTCCTGTGGCTCCAGTTCTAAGCACAGTGTGAAACGTTCCCTCCCCACATCACACTCTCTCCTGTGGCTCCAGTTCTAAGCACAATGTGAAACATTCCCTCCCCACATCTTACTCTCTCCTGTGGCTCCAGTTCTAAGCACAGTGTGAAACGTTCCCTCCCCACATCACACTCTCTCCTGTGGCTCCAGTTCTAAGCACAGTGTGAAACGTTCCCTCCCCACATCACACTCTCTCCTGTGGCTCCAGTTCTAAGCACAGTGTGAAACGTTCCCTCCCCACATCACACTCTCTCCTGTGGCTCCAGTTCTAAGCACAGTGTGAAATGTTCCCTCCCCACATCACACTCTCTCCTGTAGCTCCAGGTCTAAGCACAGTGTGAAACGTTCCCTCCCCACATCACACTCTCTCCTGTGGCTCCAGTTCTAAGCACAGTGTGAAACGTTCCCTCCCCACATCACACTCTCTCCTGTGGCTCCAGTTCTAAGCACAGGGTGAAACGTTCCCTCCCCACATCACACTTTCTCCTGTGGCTCCAGTTCTAAGCACAATGTAAAACGTTCCCTCCCCATATCACACTCTCTCCTGTGGCACCAGTTCTAAGCACAGTGTGAAACATTCCCTCCCCACATCACACTCTCTCCTGTGGCTCCAGTTCTAAGCACAGTGTGAAACGTTCCCTCCCCACATCACACTCTCTCCTGTGGCTCCAGTTCTAAGCACAGTGTGAAACGTTCCCTCCCTAATCACACTCTCTCCTGTGGCACCAGTTCTAAGCACAGTGTGAAACGTTCCCTCCCCACATCACACTCTCTCCTGTGGCTCCATTCTAAGCACAGTGTGAAATGTTCCCTCCCCACATCACACTCTCTCCTGTGGCTCCAGTTCTAAGCACAATGTGAAATGTTCCCTCCCCACATCACACTCTCTCCTGTGGCTCCAGTTCTAAGCACAGTGTGAAACGTTCCCTCCTCACATCACACTCTCTCCTGTGGCTCCAGTTCTAAGCACAATGTGAAATATTCCCTCCCCACATCACACTCTCTCCTGTGGCTCCAGTTCTAAGCACAGTGTGCAATGTTCCCTCCCTACTCACACTTTCTCCTGTGGCACCAGTTCTAAGCACAGAGTGAAACGTTCCTTCCCCAATCACACTCTCTCCTGTGGCTCCAGTTCTAAGCACAGTGTGAAACGTTCCCTCCCCATTCACACTCTCTCCTGTGGCTCCAGTTGTAAGCACAGTGTGAAACGTTCCCTCCCCACATCACATCTAGGCACAGTGTCAAGATTTGTGTCCCCACATTACTCTCTGTCTCTTGCAGTTCTAGTTCTAGGCATAGTGTGGTGGTTACCTCTCCCCATCACTCTCTGTGTTGTAGTTCTGATTATGGGTACAGTGTCAAAGGCTCCCTTCCTATACTGCTGTAAAACCTGCGGCTTCAATTCAGGACAGTGTCAAAGCTTCCCTCCTCCCATTGCTCTCTCACTTGTGGCTGCGGTTCTGGGCAGTGTCAGAGCCACACTTCCCCCATCACTTTCTGTCCTGCAACTCCAGTGTGCAGCTGTGTCTGAGATCTGAGCCCACCATCACTCTCTCACCTCTGGCTCTGGTTTTGGGCAGTGTCAGAGCTTCTCTCCCTCATCCCTTTCTTACCTGCGGCTCCGGTTTGATGCAGACTGCTGTTGGACCTGCTGAGATGACCCTCGCTTTCTGGAAGGTTCCATCACAGTCTGCGGCATTCCTGGACGAACAGATGTACTGCCTGCAAAGGGTGGTCCAGGAGGACCCATTGGGGCTCCCTGATGAGGCATCCGAGCTCCTGATGGCATTCCAGGACGCTAGAGATAGACAAGAGAATGCATTATTTTGTGGTAAAGTGAAGCAAAGTCTCAAAGAGTTTCAGAGACATCAGCATCCTGAGGTGAGAAGGTGAACAGTGTCAGAAAGAGAGAGATCTCAGTGTCCTTTGGTGAGGAGTGTAACAGACTCAGAAAAAGACCTCAGCATCCCGACATGAGAGGGAGAACAGTTTCAGAGAGAGAATTCAACATTCTGACGTGAGGAAGAGAACAGTCTCAAAGATAGAGACCTCAGCATCCCGACATGAGAGGGAGAACAGTTTCAGAGAGAGAATTCAACATTCTGACATGAGGAAGAGAACAGTCTCAAAGATAGAGACCTCAGCATCCCGACTGAGAGGGAGAACAGTTTCAGAGAGAGAATTCAACATTCTGACATGAGGAAGAGAACAGTCTCAAAGATAGAGACCTCAGCATCCCGACTGAGAGGGAGAACAGTTTCAGAGAGAGAATTCAACATTCTGACATGAGGAAGAGAGCAGTCTCAAAGATAGAGACCTCAGCATCCCGACATGAGAGGGAGAACAGTTTCAGAGAGAGAATTCAACATTCTGACGTGAGGAAGAGAAAAGTCTCAAAGATAGAGACCTCAGCATCCCGAATGAGAGGGAGAACAGTTTCAGAGAGAGAATTCAACATTCTGACGTTCGGAAGAGAGCAGTCTCAAAGATAGAGACCTCAGCATCCCGACTGAGAGGGAGAACAGTTTCAGAGAGAGAATTCAACATTCTGACGTGAGGAAGAGAAAAGTCTCAAAGATAGAGACCTCAGCATCCCGAATGAGAGGGAGAACAGTTTCAGAGAGAGAATTCAACATTCTGACGTGAGGAAGAGAATAGTCTCAAAGATCGAGACCTCAGCATCCCGACTGAGAGGGAGAACAGTTTCAGAGAGAGAATTCAACTTTCTGATGTGAGGAAGAGACCTCAGCATCCTGAAATGAGGGGGAAAAAAGTATCTCAGAGAGGGACCTCAGCATCCTGCGGTGAGCAGGGGAACAGCCTCTGAGAGAGAACTCAGCATCCTGAGATGAGGAGGGGAACAGTCTCAGAGATAGACCACTGCATCCTGAGGTAAGCAAAGAAAAAACCTCTCAGAGAGACTTAAGCGTCCTTAGGTGAGATGGGAAAAGTCTCAGAGAAAGAGAGACCTCAACATCCTTGGGTAAGATGGGAAAAGTCTCAGAGAGAGAGAGGCCTCAGCATCCTTGGGTGAGATGGGAAAAGTCTCAGAGAGAGAGAGAGAGACCTCAGCATCCTTGGGTGACACGGGAACAGTCTCAGCGAGAGACAGAGACCTCGGCATTCTTGGGTGAGATGGGAAAAGTCTCAGAGAGAGAGAGAGACCTCAGCGTCCTTGGGTGACAGGGAACAGTCTCAGCGAGAGACAGAGACCTCGGCATCCTTGGGTGAGATGGGAAATGTCTCAGACAGAGAGAGCCCTCAGCATCCTTGGGTGAGATGGGAAAAGTCTCAGAGAGAGAGAGAGACCTCAACATCCTTGGGTGACACGGGAACAGTCTCAGCGAGAGACAGAGACCTCGGCATCCTTGGGTGAGATGGGAAAAGTCTCAGAGACCTCAGCATCTTTGGGTGAGATGGGAACAGACTCAGAGAGAGAAAGAGATCTCAGCATCCTTGGGTGAGATAGGAACAGACTCAGAGAGAGAAACCTCAGCATCCTTGGGTGACACGGGAACAGTCTCAGCGAGAGACAGAGACCTCGGCATCCTTGGGTGAGATGGGAAAAGTCTCAGAGAGAGAGACCTCAGCATCTTTGGGTGAGATGGGAACAGACTCAGAGAGAAAAAGAGACCTAAGCATCCTTGGGTGAGAAGGGAAGTCTCAGAGAGAGAGAGAGAGAGACCTCAGCATCCTTGGGTGTGACGGGAACAGTCTCAGAGAACGAGAGAGGACTCAGCATCGACAGGAACAGACTCAGAGAGAGAAAGAGATCTCAGCATCCTTGCATGAGACAGGAACAGTCTCAGAGAGAGAGAGAGGCCTCAGCATCCTTGGGTGAGACAGGAACAGTCTCAGAGAGAGAAAGAGACCTCAGCATCCTTGCATGAGACAGGGACAGTCTCAGAGAGAGAGGCCTCAGCATCCTTGGGTGAGACAGGAACAGTCTCAGAGAAAGAGAGACCTCAGCATGCTTAAGTGAGATGGGGAATAATCTGAGACAGACCTCAACATCTCTTTTTTATAATTTAATATTTATTAAACAAGAGAACCTTATAGTGACAAAACATAGAAATAAAAAGTGCTCCTTATTGAACCACACAATAGTAGAGGAGATGGTAATATGAATAAGAATTATTGATAAAACAAAAACATTATATGCACTCCGTATAAAACTAATATTAATAACAACAGTAGTCATGGTAGCAATTATAACATTGAAAATATTATATAATAAAGAGAAATATTATATAATAAAGAGAAACTAAACCTGAAACACTTCCTCTTCGCAGACGACGTTCAGATCGTGATCCCTATAAAAGAATCCATCACTAAAACAATAGAATATTGGGATAACTGCCTAATAGAAATCAAACACCTCCTCACCAGCCTAAACCTAATACTCAATGCTTCGAAAACGGAATTCCTCCTTATAACCCCGGAAAACAACAATACATACTCAAATCCACCAACCCTCCTCCAAACATCTCACGTAAGAAACCTAGGAGCCTTCTTAGACAACCGTCTCAACCTCAAACCATTCATTAACCAAACCACAAAAGATTGCTTTCATAAATTACATATTCTAAAAAGAATAAAGCCGCTCTTCCACGCTCAGGACTTTAGAACAATTTTGCAAGCAATATTTAATCTTCTCCAAGCTAGATTATTGCAACTCTTTACTACTAGGCCTCCCAGCTTCACATACCAAACCACTACAAATGGTACAGAATACAGCAGCCAGAATCCTTACAAACTCCAGGAGAATCGACCACATCTCCCCAATCCTCAAAGACCTTCATTGGTTACCGATCCACTACAGAATCATGTATAAATCCATCACTACCATCTACAAGGCCATTCATCAACATACTCAACTCAACCTACAAATCCCATTTAAAAAACACACTTCCGCCAGACCCATCAGGGAATCCTACAAAGAATCGCTTCAGGTACCACATGCCAAAACTTACCAACACAAATCTCTCAGTCTCAGAGAGTTCTCAACAGCAGGTCCACCTTTATGGAACTCCATCCCATCTGACTTGAGACAGGAACCCTACACACTTACATTCAGGAAAAGGATGAAAACTTGGCTTTTTAAAAAAGCGTTCCCAGGCCTGGATTAAAACCTTCACCTAACAGCACAAACTCCTCTTCAAAACTTGGATTGAAATAAGAAACCGCTAACTTCACTCGCATACCACCACCATACTTCAATTGTCATTTGTTATAGAATTGCATCAATTTTGCTGCTCTGTAAATATTCTGCTGTTCAGTTATCTCCCCTTTCCAGATTCCAGTTTTATTTTCCCTGTTTTATTGTAACTTTCGTTCTCACATCCTTGCTTTGGTTTACTATGTTTGAATTCTCTCTTCTTTACACACTTTGTTAATTGTAAACCGGTTTGATACGATTCCTGTCATGAAAGTCGGTATAACAAAATAATAAATAAATAAATAAAAATAAGATAAGCGAAAACCATCTCCTATGTTTTTAATTCCCCCCGACACTGTATCCCACTGCCCCCCAAAGAGACAAACACCAGGCAGTATTATTCATATTATGCTGACTTCTCTATATCTTTACCCTTACATCCTCCATCTTCCCCCATCTTCTCTCCCCACTTCCCATTCAATTCTCCAACAACAGGGGAGAGCAAATAAGTAAATAAGTCATTACCATATTATCGACTTATCACTTGTCCCTCCAGACCCTAATTTCTGCATGTTATCATGAACACAAGTCATTGGCTTATACATGACATACACTGGGCTTCGTAGGAGTTTCAACCTTACGCCACCATGCAGACCCTATAAGGAGCCCACACTTTTTCAAATTTCAGCATGTTATCATGAACACAAGTCATTGGCTTACACATGACATACATTGGGCTTCGTAGGAGTTTCAGCCTTACGCCACCATGCAGACCCTATAAGGAGCCCACACTTTTTCAAATTTCAGCATGTTATCATGAACACAAGTCATTGGCTTACACATGACATACATTGGGCTTCGTAGGAGTTTCAACCTTACGCCACCATGCAGACCCTATAAGGAGTCCACACTTTTTCAAATTTCGGCATGTTATCATGAACACAAGTCATTGGCTTACACATGACATACATTGGGGCTTCGTAGGAGTTTCAACCTTACCCAGCAATTTGCAATATCAGGCGTCAAACTCTCTCATCTAATTCCACCACTCCTATTGAGAGTAATAAAAGTTTAAGGTACTGCGGGACTTCATATACCAGCTCTATAACCATATCCCAAAAACATCTTATCACAGGGCACGCCCATTATAAATGATAAAGATGTCCCTTCCCCCCACATTCACACCAGCAGAGATCGGAGGTAACAGGAATTATCTTATCCAATTTTACCGGTGTCAAGTACCATCTGCACAGAATCTTGTAATCGCTTTCCACAATTTGGGACGAGACTGAACTCTTTCCCATGGTCTGAAAACACAAATCCCACTCAGTTTCCTCCACTTGCATCCCAAGATGCCACTCCCAGTTTGGACCTCAACTCACCAATTAATAAAGCATACATGTTTTATATGATCTTACCAACCCCCTCTGCTCTCGCACAGTACACCTCAAGCATCATTTTACTCTGCTGGAATACCTCCATCATCCCCTTTGAACGTACATAAGATATTAATTGCATATCTGGATATCTATTCTTTTGCTCTAGAGGGAAGCATTGGCACATTTCCTCAAAGGAGCATACGTCGCTACCGTTCCAGATCTGCTCCAATCTCTCAATACCCAGAGATATCCAGCAACGCACTGCAGCACCCAAATTACCGGAGGGTAATCACTAGTAAATAGGAAGGAGGTACGTGGCCAATACCCTTTATTAACAGCCAGTTGTCCTCTGTGAGCTTTCCAGATTGCTAACATCTTTTGTGTAGAGGTTGAAGACCTCATATTCCAGAGGATGAGTTTACAGTAGTTCGTGTAACTGGGTTTAAAAAAGGTTTGGAGGACATAGACTTAAGTGGCATGTCAGAGACATGGTGGAAGGAGGACAACCAATGGTACAAATTATAACGCAATGACAGAGAGGAGCACCCGGGAGGCGGTGTGGTGCTTTATGTCCGGGATGGCATAGTGTCCAACAGGATAAACATCCTGCATGAGACTAAATGCACAATCAAATCCTTTTGGGTAGAAATCCCTTGTGTATCAGGGAAGACTATAGTGATAGGGGTATACTACCGTCCACCTGGTCAAGATGGTGAGATGGACAGTGAAATGCTAAGAGAAATTAGGGAAGCTAACCGAATTGGTAGTGCATTAATAATGGGGGACTTCAATTACCTCAATATTGACTGTATAAATTTAACTTCAGGATATGCTAGACAGATAAAGTTCCTGGATAGAATAAATGACAGCTTTATGGAGCAATTGGTACAGGAACCGATGAGAGAGGGAGCAATTTTAGATCTAATTCTCAGTGGAGCACAGGATTTGGTGAGAGACGTAACGATGGTGGAGCCGCTTGGCAATAGTGATCATAATATGATCAAATTTGAATTAATGACAGGAAGGGGGACAGTAAGTAAATCCATGGCTCTAGCGGTAAACTTTCAAAAGGGAAACTTAGATAAAATGAGAAAAATAGAAAAAAAATGAAAGGAGCAGCTACAAAGGTAAAAAGTGTGCAAGAGGTGTGGTCATTGTTAAACAAATACCATCCTAGAAGCACAGTACAGATGTATTCCACACGGACAAAATGATTACTGGCATAGTTAAAAGGAGAGATGAAAGAAGCTATTTTAGCCAAAAGATCTTCATTCAAAATTGGAAGAAGGATCCAACAGAAGAAAATAGGATAATGCATAAACGTTGGCAAGTTAAATGTAAGACACTGATAAGACAGGCTAAGAGAGAATTTGAAAGGAATTTGGCCATAGATGCAAAAACTCACAGTAAAAACATTTAAAAATATATCCAAAGCAGAAAGCCTGCGAGGGAGTCAGTTGGACCGTTAGATGATTTAGGGGTTAAAGGGGCACTAGGGGAGATAAGACCATCGCGGAAAGATTAAATGATTTCTTTGCTTCGGTGTTTACTGAAGAGGATGTTGGGGAGATACCCATACTGGAGAAGGTTTTCATGGGTAATGATTCAGATAGACTGAAACAAATCACGGTGAACCTAGAGGATGTGGTAGACCTGATTGACAAACTGAAGAGTAGTAAATCACCTGGACCGGATGGTATACAACCCAGGGTTCTGAAGGAACTAAAAAATGAAATTTCAGACCTATTAGTAAAAATTTGTAACTTATCATTAAAATCATCCATTGTACCTGAAGACTGGAGGATAGCAAATGTAACCCCAATATTTAAAGAGGGCTCCAGGGGCGATCCAGGGGTGATCCGGGAAACTACAGACCGGTTAGCCTGACTTCAGTGCCAGGAAAAATAGTGGAAAGTGTTCTAAACATCAAAATCACAGAACATATAGAAAGACATGGTTTAATGGAACAAAGTCAGCATGGCTTTACCCAGGGCAAGTCTTGCCTCACAAATCTGCTTCACTTTTTTGAAGGAGTTAATAAACATGTGGATAAAGGTGAACCGGTAGATGTAGTGTACTTGGATTTTCAGAAGGCGTTTGACAAAGTTCCTCATGAGAGGCTTCTAGGAAAAGTAAAAAGTCATGGGATAGGAGGCGATGTCCTTTCGTGGATTACAAACTGGTTAAAAGACAGGAAACAGAGAGTAACATAGAAACATAGACGTGACGGCAGAAGAAGACCACACGGCCCATCCAGTCTGCCCAGCAAGCCCCCACAGCCATCTCTCCCACACCCATCCGCCACTCCGACCGCCGAGGCCAGGGCCCTCATTGGCAAAGCCCCAGTTACAATTTTCCCCTCCACTCCTGCCACTGATGCAGAGAGCAGTGCCGGGGCCGCACAAAAGTGAAGCATCAAGCCCAATTGGTAAGGGGTAGCAACCGCCGCAACAAGCTAGCCACTCCCACACTCACCTGCCCACCCAGCCTGCGCAACCCAATCCCTTCCGGTTGTCCCAATATAAATCCTCTTCTCTCCATTCCCCCCCTACCGTTGAAGCAGCGAGCCGTGCAGTATTTGCATTCAAAGTGAAGTATTGATTCAGGGTAGTAACCGCCGCAACAAGCTAGCCACTCCCACACTCACCTGCCCACCCAGCCTGCGCAACCCAATCCCTTCCGGTTGTCCCAATATAAATCCTCTTCTCTCCATTCCCCCCCTACCGTTGAAGCAGCGAGCCGTGCAGTATTTGCATTCAAAGTGAAGTATTGATTCAGGGTAGTAACCGCCGCAACAAGCTAGCCACTCCCATGCTCACCTGCCCACCCAGCCTGCGCAACCCAATCCCTTCCGGTTGTCCCAATATAAATCCTCTTCTCTCCATTCCCCCCTACCGTTGAAGCAGCGAGCCGTGCCGTATTTGCATTCAAAGTGAAGTATTGATTCAGGGTAGTAACCGCTGCAACAAGCAAGCTACTCCCACGCCCATCTGCCCTCCCAGACTGTGCAATTCAATCCCAGTCGGTAGCTGCCTGACTGCAAACTCTCTCATACCCATTCCCCCCTGCCGCTGAAGCAGTGAGCTGTGCCTTACATGCATTCAAAATGAAGCACCAGGCTCAATTGGCCAGGGGCAGCAACCGCCGCAACAAGCAAGCTACCCCCACGCTTATTTGTGAATGCAAATCCTTTGTCCCACATTTCCTCTTGCCATTGAAGCATAGAGCAGTGTTGGAATCGCAATAACCGTGTATATGTTTATTGAATAAGGGTATTAATCACCAAGAAGTAGCCATCATTCCCGCAAGCCACCGCATACCTCTTCTCTTCATTCACATCCTCGAGACTTTATGGATCCACAGTGTTTATCCATGCCCCTTTGAAATCCTTCACAGTTTTAGTCTTCACCACTTCCTCCGGAAGGGCATTCCAGGCATCCACCACCCTCTCTGTGAAGAAATACTTCCTGACATTGGTTCTGAGTCGTCCTCCCTGGAGTTTTAAATTGTGACCTCTGGTTCTGCTGACTTTTTTGTAATGGAAAAGGTTTGTCGTTGACTTTGGATCATTAAAACCTTTTAAATATCTGAAGGTCTGTATCATATCTGTAACTAAATGTCTGTATCATAGCCTAGTGGTTAGAGCAGCAGGCTACGAATCAGGAGACCAGGGTTCGATTCCCGCTGTTGCTCCTTATGAACTTGGGCAAGTCACTTTACCTTCCATTGCCTCAGGTACAAAACAGATTGCAAGCCCTCTGGGGATAGGGAAATACCTACAGTACACTGGCTGTGATATCTCAGATCGAATGTCAGTATATTAAAATAAAGATATATATATAGCACCCCTGCTCCTCCTTTCCTCCAGGGTATACATATTTAGATTCTTCATTCTCTCCTCATAAGTCATTTGATGAAGACCATACACCTTTTTTGGTCGTCCTTCTCTGGACCGCCTCCATCCTGCTTCTGTCCCTTCGGAGATACGGTCTCCAGAACTGAGCACAGTACTCCAGGTGAGGCCTCACCAAGGACCTGTACAAGGGGATAATCACTTCCCTCTTTTTACTCGATATTCCTCTCTCTATGCAGCCCAGCATTCTTCTGGCTTTAGCTATCGCCTTGTCACATTGTTTCACCGACTTCAGATGATTAGACACTATCACCGCAAGGTCTCTATCCCGCTCAGTGCACATCAGCCTTTCTCCCACCATCGAATACATTTCTTTCGGATTTCCACACCCCATATGCATGACTCTGCACTTCTTGGCATTGAATCTCAGCTGCCATATCTTCGACCAGTCTTCCAGCTTCCTTAAATCCCATCTCATTCTCTCCACTCCTTCTGGCGTGTCCACTCTGTTGCAGATCTTAATATCATCCGCAAATAAACAAACCTTACCTTCTATCCTGTCCGCAATGTCGCTCACAAAGATATTGAACAGGACCGGTCCCAACACCGACCCTTGCGGCACTCCACTTACCACCACTCTCTCTTCCGAGTAAGTTCCATTTACCATCACACATTGTCTTCTGTCCTTCTACCAGTTTGCTATCCAGGCCACCACCTTAGCACTCATTCCCAAGCTTCTCGTTTTATTCACAAGCTTCCTGTGCGGGACCGTATCAAAAGCTTTGCTAAAATCCAAGTAGATGACATCGAGCGTTCTTCCTCGATCCAATTCCTTAGTCACCCAATCAAAAAAGATTCGTCTGACAGCACCTTCCCTTGGTGAAACAATGTTGCCTCTGGTCCATCAATTCTCCCGACTGTAGATAGTTCACTATTCTCTCTTTCAACAGTGACTCCATTACTTTTCCCACCACTGAAGTGAGGCTAACCGGCCTGTAGTTTCCAGCCTTCTCTCTGCTCCCACTCTTGTGAAGAGGGACCACCGCCGCTCTTCTCCAATCACTCGGCACCACTCCTGTTTCTAGGGATCTATTGAACAGGTCACTCAGCGGAGCCGCCAGCACATCTCTGAGCTCCCTCAATATCCTGGGATGAACCTCATCAGGCCCCATGGCTTTGTCCACTTTCAGTTTTCCTAGCTCTTCCCTTACATTCTCTTCCATAAACGGAGTTTTATCCATTCCAGTTCTCTCCCGTTTCTTGTTAACTAGCGTCTGTCCTTCTCCGGGGTCTTCTTTAGTGAACACTGAACTGAAGTATTTGTTTAATATTTCTGCCATTTCTTCATCATCGGTAGGATTAAATGGACAATTTTTTCAGTGGAAGGGAGTGGGCAGTGGAGTGCCTCAGGGATCTGTACTGGGACCCGTACTTTTCAATATATTTATAAAAGATCTGGAAAGAAATACGATGAGTGATGATACAAAATTATCCAGAGTAGTTAAATCACAGGCAGATTGTGATAAATTGCAGGAACACCTTGTGAGACTGGAAGATTGGGCATCAAAATGGCAGATGAAATTTAATGTGGATAAGTGTAAGGTGATGCATATAGGGAAAAATAACCCATGCCATAGTTACACAATGTTAGGTTCCATATTAGGTGCTACAACCCAAGAAAGAGATCTAGGTGTCATAGTGGATAACACATTGAAATCGTCGGTTCAGTGTGCTGCGGCAGTCAAAAAAGCAAACAGAATGTTGGGAATTATTAGGAAGGGAATGGTGAATAAAACGGAAAATGTCATAATGCCTCTGTATCGCTCCATGGTGAGACCGCACCTTGAATACTGTGTACAGTTCTGGTCGCCGCATCTCAAAAAAGGGGGAGGCCTCCTCCTGGCGGCAAAAAAAGCTCTTAACCTCACCCTACAACCAATCAATACTATACCAAAACTAGAGGTTGCCTTGTTCAAATCCAAATCACTTCAAATCCTCCTTACATACGCCCCACCTGGATTATTAGAACTAGATGCCTCCCCTATTGTGGAAATAATAGCAAAATACTTAAAACCTGGATTCACCCGCCATCATCCTTGGGGACTTTAATCTACACATTGACTCCAAGCCTCGATCTTCCAACTGTGAAGCTTTCTTATCCGCCCTCTCGGACATGGGCTTCAAACAACTAATCAACCAACCCACACATAAAGCAGGCCATACCCTAGATCTTATCTTCACAAACACCAGCCTCTCTTCACTCTCACCTCCTCTATGCCTCCCGATCCCATGGTCAGACCATTATATGATCTCCTCCACCCTCAGATCGATGAAAAGATTGGCTGCACCCCCTCAGCCTACCACCCTGCATTATAGGAAACCCTGCCCATCTGAAGCCCTCGGTATCTCTCTGATCAAAGAGCTATCTAACCTGGATCTATCAAACCCCAATGCAGCCATCCTATCTTGGCAAAACATTACAGAAACTATAGCCAACAAACTATGCCCTCTGTCGGAAAAAAATATAAACCCTACTCAAAAAAATAAGCAGCCTTGGTTCTCAAAGGAGCTACGCACACAAAAGCAAGGCTTGAGACGAAAAGAAAAGGAATGGAGGAAGAATCCCAACCCTCACTCTCTAACCTTATACAAAGCCGCCCTACACAATACAGATCTGCAACTCTGCGAACAAAAAGAGATTTCTCCGCCCACTGTATCCACGATATGATCTTCGATGCGAAGGCCCTTTTCTCGTATGTCTCAGATCTCACCAAAACTGCTCCCCCTACAATCCCTGATGACCTAGCTCAATCAAAAGCCAATGAGCTGGCCGTATTCTTCCAGAACAAAATCTCCAATACCCTGGCTAAATTACCTATTTGCCCTAATATTCCGTCCCTGGATCCCCCCCAACCCCCAAATCTAGTCGTAGGTTTGGAATCCTTCGATCCCACACACGCATTAGAAGTGGAAAACATGATAAAAAGAATGAAACCCTCCACTCACCCACTAGACCAAATACCTTCCAAACTGCTGATCCTCATACCTGAATCTTTCTCTAAACATCTAGCAGATATTATCAACTGCTCCCTTTCACAAGGAATCTTCCCGGACACTCTCAAACTGGCCAGCCTGAAACCCATACTCAAAAAATCGAACCTGGACCCGGATGACCCCAATAACTACCGCCCTATATCAAACCTGCCGTTTATAGCCAAGATTATGGAGAAAATCGTAAATAATCAACTTTCGAATTATCTGGAGGAATATAATATTCTACACCCCTCTCAATATGGATTCCGTAAAGAACACAACACAGAAACTCTCCTCATCTCGCTCCTAGATCAGGTATACATTGGTATTGGCAAAGGACAGTCCTTCCTCCTAGCACTTCTTGATATCTCGGCGGCTTTCGATACCGTAAATCATACTACCCTTATAAACCGGTTATCAGACATAGGAATTGCAGGACCCGCCATCAGATGGTTCGACTCTTTTCTTAACAATAGAGCCTACAAGGTTAAAATCAATAACAAAGAATCCCTTCGCACTAACTCCCCATTTGGAGTACCCCAGGGCTCTTCATTATCGCCCACCCTGTTCAATATTTACCTTCTCCCTCTCTGCCATTTACTCTCAAAATTAAATCTGAAGTTTTACATATATGCAGACGATGTTCAAATCTTAATTCCCATATCCAATTCTCTGGATTCTGCTCTCAAACTGTGGGATTCACATCTGCAAACAATCAACCTCCACCTCGCAAGCCTTAACCTGGTGCTTAACACTACCAAGACAGAACTCCTCCTCATCACCCAAGAAGGCAGTCCACTTCATCAACAGCTGCACACTAACACACAAATCTCCCATGCAAGAGACCTTGGAGTCATAATTGACAGTCATCTGAGTCTAAAGACATTCATAAACCAAACTACGAAGGAATGCTTCTACAAGCTACAAGTACTCAAAAAACTCAAACCGCTCCTTTTCCATAACGAATTCGGATCGGTCCTCCAAGCCATTCAGTTCGCCAAGGTAGATTACTGCAACTCCATCTTGCAAGGTCTTCCCGCTACTACAATAAAACCCCTCCAGCTGCTTCAAAACGCGGCTGCGAGAATCCTGATGAATACCAATCGGAGAGAACACATCTCTCCTATACTAAAAGATCTCCATTGGCTCCCTGTAAACTTTAGGATTCTCCATAAATCTCTTACAATTATTCACAAAAGCATACACCATCAGACCCCTCTTGACTTGCTACACCCTCTCAAACTTCACTCCACGTCCAGACCCTTAAGGGAAGCTTACAAAGGATCCTTACACGTCCCTCCAATCAGCGGTGCACCAATCAAACATCAGAGACCGGGCATTCTCAACAATAGGTCCCTCCATCTGGAACTCCATGCCACCAGACCTCAGGCAGGAAACCTGTCTTATAACTTTTAAAAAGAAACTCAAGACATGGCTTTTCTGCCGAGCCTTTCCCTGTTCCTAAGCCTACAGCTTGACTTAGATCTGTCCTAACTCTACTGTGATTAAACAAACATTAAGTATTCATATACGTTATATTGTGGTGGGCCCCTCCCACACCATCCTCTGTATAAAGTTAATCATCTCATCTCTGCTCTCCCCTCTTTATTTCCGACCCCCAGTTTTTGCGCCCCTGTTATAATGTAACTTTTTTGCTTCTTCAATCTATGTCTCTTGTTAATTGTTACGGTTAAGGTTAACCACTTGTTCGATGTAAACCGAGTTGATTTGATTTGTATCAAGAAAGTCGGTATATAAAAGCCTTAAATAAATAAATAAATAAATAAATAAATAAATAAAATAATTGCGATGGAGAAGGTACAGAGAAGGGCTACCAAAATGATAAGGGGAATGGAACAGCTCCCCTATGAGAAAAGACTAAAGAGGTTAGGACTTTTCAGCTTGGAGAAGAGATGGCTGAGGGGGGATATGATAGAGATGTTTAAAATCATGAGAGGTCTAGAACGGGTAGATGTGAATCGGTTATTTACTCTTTCGGATAATAGAAAGAGTAGGGGGCACTCCGTGAAGTTAGCATGGGGTACATTTAAAACTAATCGGAGAAAGGTCTTTTTTACTCAACGCACAATTAAACTCTGGAATTTGTTGCCAGAGGATGTGGTTAGTGCAGTTAATGTAGCTGGGTTTAAAAAAGGATTGGATAAGTTCTTGGAGGAGAAGTCCATTACCTGCTATTAAGTTGACTTAGAAAATAGCCACTGCTATTACTAGTAACAGTAACATGGAATAGACTTAGTTTTTCGGTACTTGCCAGGTTCTTATGGCCTGGATTGGCCACTGTTGGAATCAGGATGCTGGGCTTGATGGACCCTTGGTCTGACCCAGCATGGCAATTTCTTATGTTCTTATGTAATTTAGGAATCCTGCCGGGTACCTGTGACCTGGATTGGTCACTGTTGGAATCAGGATGCTGGGCTTGATGGACCCTTGATCTGACCCAGCATGGCAATTTCTTATGTTCTTATGTAATTTAGGAATCCTGCCAGGTACCTGTGACTTGGATTGGCCACTGTTGGAATCAGGATGCAGGGCTTGATGGACCCTTGATCTGACCCAGTATGGCAATTTCTTTTGTTCTTATGTAATTTAGGAATCCTGCCGGGTACCTGTGACCTGGATTGGCCACTGTTGGAATCAGGATGCTGGGCTTGATGGACCCTTGGTCTGACCCAGTATGGCAATTTCTTATGTTCTTATGTAATTTAGGAATCCTGCCGGGTACCTGTGACCTGGATTGGCCACTGTTGGAATCAGGATGCTGGGCTTGATGGACCCTTGGTCTGACCCAGCATGGCAATTTCTTATGTTCTTATGTAATTTAGGAATCCTGCCAGGTACCTGTGACCTGGATTGGCCACTGTTGGAATCAGGATGCTGGGCTTGATGGACCTTTGATCTGACCCAGCATGGCAATTTCTTATGTTCTTATGTAATTTAGGAATCCTGCCGGGTACCTGTGACCTGGATTGGCCACTGTTGGAATCAGGATGCTGGGCTTGATGGACCTTTGATCTGACCCAGCATGGCAATTTCTTATGTTCTTATGTAATTTAGGAATCCTGCCAGGTACCTGTGACCTGGATTGGCCACTGTTGGAATCAGGATGCTGGGCTTGATGGACCCTTGGTCTGACCCAGTATGGCAATTTCTTATGTTCTTATGTTCTCCCATGTGCACAAACTGTCCTAGCAATAAAGTTTTCTAACTGGTAAGGTTAGAGCAAAACCAGAGACCCGAGCAGCCACCGTAGGAAGGCTTGGCTGAAGGAGACACTGTGCTTAGAATTACACCCCGAAGTGACCCATCTTTAAGGAACCTAGCGTAAGAAGTATTTTCACGCTGGGCAACGATCTTTTTTCTAATTTGATTCTCTGTTCCAGTCCTGGTGCTTTCTTAATGATGTTGTGGATTGGTCTCTCACTTCCTCGGTGCAGCCCAGGGATCTCCTCTCTCCTGGCATTTCCTGTCCTTACCTCCCACCAGTCAAATAATCCCGTGAAGAATCTGGTTTCTCTTTTGTGCTGAGAGGAACATGTGCTAGAAGCGAAGTCCTGAAGGCCTCATTCAGGACAGACTGCAGCTGTCTGTCACACATCTGCCTCCCTTCTTCAGACGGAGCAGAGACTGTTTGAGAGGTCCTTATGAACACCTGTGGCCATCAATCTCCGTGCAAGTTGCAGAATCAGACAGGAGAGTGCCAGGGAGAAGCACGCACACAAACCAGATCCTTCATCACATTCAGACTCAGAAAAGTTTATTGGCATGAGAACCTGTGCCTATTAAATTACTCGTAACCTCCAGCTGTCAGTGCTTCAGACAAAGGCGCGTCCAGGGTCCCCTGTATCAGTGCTAGCACAGTTTACCCAATGGAGAGAGGGAAATAGTGCAGGGACTTATTAAATTCACTGAGGAAGAGCCAGGAGTAGGACCTCAGAAAAAAAGACACAAATAGGATAGGGATGTGCAGACCGAAAATTCTCATTTTCTTCTCAGGTCATTTCACTTTTAAAAATCATTCTTAGGGGAGATCACATGATGTGATGGGAGAGTGAAGATGCGGAGCTTCACAGCTCCTGGCCCCATCCCGACTCTTCTGCTCTCTGAATTAGATTCAATTGACAGGGAAATCATTTCTAGTAACGGAAGACTGTGTCTTTCTGGACAAAACAGGAGTACGCTGGATTTTAATAGATACGCACGTAGCCGCGCCTATCTTATAAAATCCGGGGTCAGCGCGCGCAAGACTGCGCATAATCGGCAGCCGGCGCGCGCCGAGGTGTGCAGCCTGCCTCCGTTCCCTCCGAGGCCGCTCCGAAATCAGAGCGGCCTCAGAGGGAACTTTCTTTTGCCTCCCCCCACCTTCCCCTCCCTTCCCCTACCTAACCCACCCCCCAGCCCTATCTAAACCCCCCTACCCTTATTATAAAAGTTACACCTGCCCGAGGCAGGCGTAACTCGCTCGCGCCGGCCAGTCGCCGGCGCGCGATTCCCCGGCCCGGAAGCGGTTTTGGAGGCCTCAGCCATGCCCCCGAAATGCCCCCAGGCCGGAACCACGCCCGCGGCCCCGGAACGCCCCCGATGACGTGCCAGCCGCGACACGCCCCCCCCCAGGAAAGCCCCGGGACTTACGCGCGCCCCGGGGCTTGTGCGCGCCGCCGAGCCTATTCGAGAAAGGCTCGGCGCGCGCAAGGGGAGCTTGGGGCAGGTTTTTGGGGGGGGTACGCACGTATCTTAGGCACGTCCCCCTTTGAAATCTGCCCCTACATATATGTATATGTATCCATAGGTAAAATAACCCTACCTCGATGCGATTGCTCTCTGTTTTCTATACAACATAGTGTGTTCTATAATCTCACTATCTCACCGTACATGATGTAAACCCATGTGATACCCTGGGTGAATGTCAGGATATAAAAACAAACAAATAAATTGTATTTATTTTAAAATTTTTAGTATGCAAAATTTGTAAACAGCCTAGATTAATGATAGGCAGTTTAGAAAAGAGAGAAAATAAATAAATACATAAAGGAAAGGCTGCGGTAAGCAAGGTGGAAGATGGCACTAACAACCTTTCTTCTGCACGCACATCAACTGACAGGGCAAGTGATCTCACAGGGCAAGGGGGTCACACTAGGTCTGAAAACTTTGCCGAAATTCACTGGTTCGCAACCAATGCTCAGAGATTTAAAGGGGTTGAAACAACATCTCTCCAGTGTAGGTGAGCGAGACCTGGTGGCCGTGAAATCAGTGGCAGTAAAACGGAGCAAAATCTTGATGACTTATTGGCCTTCAGGAGACTACAGAAGATAGGGCCTGCCTGATTTTTGTAAACCTGGTTCAGCAAGCCCCTCGGTATACAGGACACATGAGGCACACTGCAGGCAGAACGTACACATTGACTAGGAGCATAAAACATCATTCTAAAATAGCGCTAAAAGATATCAAAATGATTAATTACTTACATTAATATATGCTAAAGTCAGTATAAAATGATTCGTACCCAACTATCTTAACGTGAGGCGTACTAAGGTAAAACATAGCATTAAGATATATTAACTACATTCGGAGTGGGCACAGTTGAAGAACCAGGTTTTTAGATCAGCTTTAAATTTTTTAATATCTCAGTTCTACTAGCAAAGAGTTCCAGAGTTTGGGGTCTCGAATCGATACTGCTCTTTCTCTTACCTCTGTCAGATGTGCGGATTTCACATTAGGAATTGTCCGCAGGCCCTTATTTGCTGATCTAAGTTTCCTTTCAGGAACAGGTAATCGGATGGTACTATTTAGCCATTCTGTTTGTTCACCACAGAGTATTTTATGCAGAATGCAGGCTCTTATTTTGGGAGCGATATGTGATCGGCAACTGATGTAGAGAAATCAATGTCGGTGTTATGTGATCGTGCTTTCTACTACCTGGCAGCCACGTTTTGTAATACCTGTAGTGGCCTGGCTGTGGATACTGGAAGTCCTAAAAGTAGTGCATTGCAGTAGTCTACGTTGGATAGAATTTGTGACTGCAGAACGGTTCTAAAATCATTTTTTTTTTCAAGTAAAGGTTTCAGCTTGTATAATGTAATGAGTTTTGATATCCTTCTTTTAATTTAGCCGAGATATGTTTTTTGAAGCTGAGTTCTGTTTCTAGTGTAATACCGAGGTCCCGGAGAAATATGGTAGGTGTAATCTTTACGTTATTTTCAAGAATTAAAGGGGGAATTTTATCATTTTTTAATTTCCGTTCTAATAACATTATTTCGGTTTTTTCCATATTTAAAGCTAAGGCCTGGATTTATCAAAATGCGATAAGTATCACATGCGATAGCAAAAGGGGTGTGTTTTATACTAATATACAGTTTATCGCAATTTGCGCTAATTACCTATGCGAAGAGCTAAGTTAGCGCAAATTGCGATAACAGCCATACCTGTTGGATTTCCTACATTCAATCACTGGGGGACCATTGTTAATGGTCCCAGGGAGCTAAGATGAGAGAGAGAGAGACTAGCAATGTCCTCGCAACCTAGCTTGATGGACTCTCTACCTGGGTAACATCAAGCTAGGTTGAGAGAACATTGCACAAATCTCATCTTTGGGTGAGTTTCCTCTCTCCGTAGGTCATCAAATCTTCACAAGAGACCACTGTTCTGTTCGTACGTCTCACGTTGAATGTCAAAGTGGCCCCTAACGCCCTACACTAATACCTAAACCTCACCTCGAGTTACTAGGTGGGCCTCCCATAGAGATACAAATACCAATCTAGGGAGAGGCCACTATGGCTAGTCTCTCCCCTCTCCCCCCCCAGATGGCTAGGCTGGTGCTCCAGGAGCTTCAAATCTACTAAAACAGGCCTTTCAGGAGACATCATGAAATGCAATAAAACCATAACATAAGCTATCACATGGCTTAACGCTATTGAAATAGGTGTAGTTAAAATCAGCATTAAGCCTGTGCAATAGCACTTCACAAACCCAGCCCACCCCTAACTCCTCCTCTTTTTCAAATTTGTATCGCACCATACGATATGGTGCTATCGCATGCGTTAAAGACGTTTTCGCGTGCAATAATCCCTTAACGCATGCAAAAACGCCTTAGCGCATTTTGATAAATGACCCCCTGAGTGAGATAGTAATTATTTTAAAGCATTTAGATAAATAGTAATAATATTAAGTGCTTTTTCTATTGTGTCATCAATAGGTACCAGGGACTGAATATCATCAGCGTAGATGTAAAGTTAAATCCTAGTCCTGCCAGTAAGTAACGTACAGGTAGTAGGTATGTGTTAAACAATGTTGCTGAAAGGGCAGATCCCTGAGGAGCTCCTGTTTCCAGTGTGATCTTATCTGAGGCAGTATTTTTAATTTTTACTTGAAAAGATATTTCCTGAAGAAATGATAAAATCCAATTTAAAATGAAGCCATTAATCCCTATTACAGTCAATCTCGCATGGAGGATACTGTGATCCACTGTGTCGGATGCTGCCGATAAACCTAAAAGGACTAAAAAATACCTTTGCCCACTGTCAAAACCTCTAAGAACTGTGTCTGCTAATGAAATCTGCAATGTTTACGTCTTAAAGTGCTGCCTAAAACCGAATTGGTTGGGAAAGAGAATGTTATTGGAGTCGAGATAGTTGGATAATTGTCTTTGAATTACTTTTTCAATTAACTTTGTGATTAGCGGAAGATTAGAAATAGGTCTGTAGTTATTTAGTTAATTGTAATCAAGATTAGGATTTTTTAAGATAGGTTTAGTGATCGCACATTTCAGTTCTATGGGTATCTGTCCTTCCATTAAGGACAGGTTAACTCTGGCAGCTAGAACTGGTGAGATAATACTGGAGATGGTCTTAAGAGAGCTAATGGGTATCATATCAATGGGGTGAGGAACTGCTGGGTTAAGGGTCTTTACTAGGGTTTCAATTTCTAAAACTGAAGCAGCTTCGAATGTGTTCCAGGAAATCCCTTCTTTAATTTTCATCTCAGTTATAAGGTTAGGTATTGAGGAGATATTTGAGATTAATTCACTATTCTATTTTTTAAAAAACAGCGCTATCTCATTACATTTGTTTTCATGTAGGGTGTTTATAGTATGTGTAGTTTGTTTGGTTACATTTTTTACGATCGAAAAAAGTGTTCGTGGATTATTGCAATGTTTTTGAATTTTATTTTTGAAGTATAATTTCTTGGCTTCCTCTATGATTTTTTTTTATAATGGTTCTAAGTGGCCCAATAATTACCTAATGTTTGAGAATTCTTATTTTTTCTCCAAGCTTTTTCTAGTTTTCTAAGGGAAATTTTTTCTCTTCTAATGTTTTTTGTGCACCATGGATTACAAATTTTATCTGGATTAATCTGAATTGTTTTTATTGGACACATCCTATCAGCAATCTTGGAGGCTTCTTGGAGCCAGGAATTAGTGGCGCTTGACAGTCGTCCAACTTAATCTGCTGTGCCAGTAGTGTAAATTATTTTTGAAGGTCTTCAAGATTAATTTTAGGTGGAAAGGTTAGTGGGGTTATGTTGTTATCAGGTGAACTCCAAGTCTCTTTTCACTGAACCTCTGTAAGTATTAGAGCGTGGTCTGACCAAGGGACTTGAAGTAGTACGTTCAAAACCAGTATGGAGCTGGAGTTGGATAGTGGTACTTCATCCATGTGTAGATTGAAGTCTCCAAGAATAATCGATGAGTAAAAAATAATTTTTTTCAATTTGTTTTAAATGAGCTACTTGCTAACTTCAAGGAGTGCCCCCTGATCCTTCTATTATCTGAGAGAGTAAATAACTGATTTACATTAACTCATTCAAGACCTCTCATGATCTTAAAGACCTCTATCATATCCCCCCTCAGCCGTCTCTTCTCCAAGCTGAACAACCTTAACTTCTTTAGTCTTTCCTCATGGGGGAGCCGTTCCATGTCCCTTATCACTTTGGTTGCCCTTCTCTGTACCTTCTCCAGTGCAATTATATCCTTTTTGAGATGCAGCAACCAGAATTGCACACAGTATTCCACATGTAGCTGCTCAGTGTGTGCCACAGCTAGACCAGCTCTGCCATGGAAAAGTCACCACTGCCTGATGCTCAGATCCAGGCCAGCACCCGGGTTCTGCTCTCAGCACCTCACAGCAGCAAGAGACACCGGCAGTGACTGTTAAATGCATAGGAGCTGCTGTCTGAGAACCTGTGCAATCATGCTTGCCTCGTCTTCCCAGCTACAGCAGAAGGCCTGGCGTGCGGTAATTAATGAGCAGCATGCAGGACACAGATAGCTGGGTCCTGCTTTACACAGCGCACACATTGCACACAGCTTCTCATCTTCCCCCTCCTGAGCTTCCAGCCTCGGTCCTGTCCCCAGCTTGAGTGAGACAGGGGAGAGCGTGCACTGAGCACTGGATGTGACTCACTCTGAGTGCTGGGAGCAGCTGCAGCCACATTTGTCAGCCGAGTGCCCGCACCAGACCTGCTTCTCCCTCACCCTGCACTTGCACAGAGGGAGCTGGATCGCCGTGACGGGCTCGTGCGCGTCTCCCTCACCCTGCGCTTGCACAGAGGGAGCTGGATCACCGTGACGGGCTCGTGCGCGTCTCCCTCGCCCCTGCACTCTGGCTCATGTGCGTCTCCCTCACCCTGCACTTGCACAGAGGGAGCTGGATCGCCGTGACGGGCTCGTGCGCGTCTCTCTCACCTTGCACTTGCACAGAGGGAGCTGGATCGCCGTGACGGGCTCTTGCGCGTCTCCCTCACCCAGCACTTGCACAGAGGGAGCTGGATCGCCGTGACGGGCTCGTGCGCGTCTCCCTCACCCAGCACTTGCACAGAGGGGGCTGGATCGCCGTGACGGGCTCGTGCGCGTCTCCCTCACCCTGCACTTGCACAGAGGGAGCTGGATCGCCGTGACGGGCTCGTGCGCGTCTCCCTCACCCTGCACTTGCACAGAGGGAGCTGGATCGCCGTGACGGGCTCGTGCGCGTCTCCCTCACCCTGCACTTGCACAGAGGGAGCTGGATCGCCGTGACGGGCTCGTGCGCGTCTCCCTCACCCTGCACTTGCACAGAGGGAGCTGGATCGCCGTGACGGGCTCGTGCGCGTCTCCCTCACCCTGCACTTGCACAGAGGGAGCTGGATCGCCGTGACGGGCTCGTGCGCGTCTCCCTCACCCTGCACTTGCACAGAGGGAGCTGGATCGCCGTGACGGGCTCGTGCGCGTCTCTCTCACCCTGCACTTGCACAGAGGGAGCTGGATCGCCGTGACGGGCTCGTGCGCGTCTCCCTCACCCTGCACTTGCACAGAGGGAGCTGGATCGCCGTGACGGGCTCGTGCGCGCCTCCCTCGCCCCTGCACTCGGGCTCATGTGCGTCTCCCTCACCCTGCACTTGCACAGAGGGAGCTGGATCACCGTGACGGGCTCGTGTGCGTCTCCCTCACCCTGCACTTGCACAGAGGGAGCTGGATCACCGTGACGGGCTCGTGTGCGTCTCCCTCACCCTGCACTTGCACAGAGGGAGCTGGATCACTGTGACAGGCTCATGTTTGTTTCTCCCTCCTCTCTCACCCTTTGTTTTAAAATCCGGAAGAGACTGCTGGGGCTTTCGTTTTTTTCCTAATTTTATTTCAGGTTAAATATACGAGTCCTCTCCATGTCTGCCCTGCCTCATCACACAGGCAGTGCCACACAACATTTTTAATAATGCAAATGTGCCACGGGTGTGAAAAGGTTGAAAACATCGCTGTAAAGTATCAGAGCCAGGAGGCTGTAGAACAAGGGATCACGGGATGAGGGTGAAAGAGGTAGACTGAGGAGGAATGTACGGAAATGTTTCTTTACAGAGAGGGTGGTGGATGCATGGAACGGCGTCTGCATGGAGGATAAACACAGGGGATGTTAGAGGGAGTGCTAGGCTGATGTTCATTAATGACCTGGAAAAGAGAGCAGTCGGAGAGGTGATCAAATCTGCAGATGACCCAAATTATTCACAAGCAGACTGTGAAATATCTTGCAAGACTGGAAACCTGGGCAACTAAATCACAGATGAAATTTAATGTGTACAAGTGCAAAGTGATGCACACAGGAACAATAATATTCTGACTACAGATACACAATGCTGGGTTCAGTATTAGCAGGAAAAGGATCTCGGCGTCCCTGTAGACAGTACTCAAACTCCTCGGTTCAGTGTGCGGTGGTGGTGGTCAATGTTGGAAAGGAAGAGAGAATAAAAGACAGAGTATCCTGTCCATGGTGCGACCACACCTCCAGTACACCTCGAGAAAGATACAGCAGAACTAGAAAAGGCAGAGAGTGACCAAAATGAGAAAGCAGATAGAACAACTTCCCTGAAACAGGATGGGGCCTTTCAGCCTGGAGAAGGGACAGCTGAGAGGAGATATAAAAAAGGTTTACAAAATCACGAGTATTCGCCTTTTCCAACAGTACTACGACTAGGGAACACCGCATGAAACTAGCAGGTAGCACATTTAAAACAAACTGGAGAAACTATCTTTTCATGCAATGCACCATTAAGATGTGAAATTTGTTGCTGGAGGGTGTGGTGAAGGCATCTAGCACAGCTGGAATTAAAATTCCTGGAAGAAAAGTTTGTAAACAATTATTAGACAGATGGACTTGGGGAAATCCAGTGCTTATCCCTGGGAATGAGCAGCAAGGAACTCAATCTATTATTTAGGATCAGACTGGTACTTCTAATGACCCAGACTGGCCACTGTTGTAGACAGGATGCTGCGCTCAATGGATGTTTGGTCACAGGCCGATGCAACATGGACACGTTAATCCCGTTATTGCACTGGGAGTTATTCTAGCGTGTACAGAACACGTGTCCAACAGCATATCAAGCTGTACACTAGGCTGGGCATCGGCCCACAGAGATATTAGTTCCAGCAAGCATAAGATCTGTATCAGTACTTCAGAGACCACAGCTGGAGTCAGAATAGAGAGCTAAGATCCAGAAAGCATAAAATCTGTATCAGTACCTCAGAGACCACAGCTGGAGTCAGAATAGAGAGCTAAGATCCAGAAAGCATAAGATCTGTATCAGTACCTCAGAGACCACAGCTGGAGTCAGAATAGAGAGCTAAGATCCAGAAAGCATAAGATCTGTATCAGTACCTCAGAGACCACAGCTGGAGTCAGAATAGAGAGCTAAGATCCAGAAAGCATAAGATCTGTATCAGTACCTCAGAGACCACAGCTGGAGTCAGAATAGAGAGCTAAGATCCAGAAAGCATAAGATCTGTATCAGTACCTCAGAGACCACAGCTGGAGTCAGAATAGAGAGCTAAGATCCAGAAAGCATAAGATCTGTATCAGTACCTCAGAGACCACAGCTGGAGTCAGAATAGAGAGCTAAGATCCAGAAAGCATAAGATCTGTATCAGTACCGCAGAGACAACAGCTGGAGACAGAATAGAGAGCTAAGATCCAGAAAGGATAACATCTGTATCAGTACTGCAGAGACCACAGCTGGAGTCAGAATAGAGAGCTAAGATCCAGAAAGCACAAGATCTGTATCAGTACCTCAAAGACCACAGCTGGAGTCAGAATAGAGAGCTAAGACCCAGAAAGCATAAGATCTGTATCAGTACTGCAGAGACAACAGCTGGAGTCAGAATAGAGAGCTAAGATCAAGAAAGCATAAGATCTGTATCAGTACTGCAGAGACCACAGCTGGAGACAGAATACAGAGCTAAGATCCAGAAAGGATAACATCTGTATGAGTACTATAGAGACCACAGCTGGAGTCGGAATAGAGAGCTAAGATCCAGAAAGCACAAGATCTGTATCAGTAACTCAGAGACCACAGCTGGAGTCAGAATAGAGAGCTAAGATCCAGAAAGGATAACATCTGTATGAGTACTATAGAGACCACAACTGGAGTCAGAATAGAGAGCTAAGATCCAGAAAGCATAAGATCTGTATCAGTAACTCAGAGACCACAGCTGGAGTCAGAATAGAGAGCTAAAATCCAGAAAGCACAAGATCTGTATCAGTACCTCAGAGACCACAGCTGGAGTCAGAATAGAGAGCTAAGATCCAGAAAGCATAAGATCTGTATCAGTACCTCAGAGACCACAGCTGGAGTCAGAATAGAGAGCTAAGATCCAGAAAGCATAAGATCTGTATCAGTACCTCAGAGACCACAGCTGGAGTCAGATTAGAGAGCTAAGCATAAGATCTGTATCAGTACCTCAGAGACCACAGCTGGAGTCAGAATAGAGAGCTAAGATCCAGAAAGCATAAGATCTGTATCAGTACTGCAGAGACAACAGCTGGAGACAGAATAGAGAGCTAAGATCCAGAAAGGATAACATCTGTATCAGTACTGCAGAGACCACAGCTGGAGTCAGAATAGAGAGCTAAGATCCAGAAAGCACAAGATCTGTATCAGTACCTCAAAGACCACAGCTGGAGTCAGAATAGAGAGCTAAGACCCAGAAAGCATAAGATCTGTATCAGTACTGCAGAGACAACAGCTGGAGTCAGAATAGAGAGCTAAGATCAAGAAAGCATAAGATCTGTATCAGTACTGCAGAGACCACAGCTGGAGACAGAATACAGAGCTAAGATCCAGAAAGGATAACATCTGTATGAGTACTATAGAGACCACAGCTGGAGTCGGAATAGAGAGCTAAGATCCAGAAAGCACAAGATCTGTATCAGTACCTCAGAGACCACAGCTGGAGTCAGAATAGAGAGCTAAGATCCAGAAAGGATAACATCTGTATGAGTACTATAGAGACCACAACTGGAGTCAGAATAGAGAGCTAAGATCCAGAAAGCATAAGATCTGTATCAGTAACTCAGAGACCACAGCTGGAGTCAGAATAGAGAGCTAAGATCCAGAAAGCACAAGATCTGTATCAGTACCTCAGAGACCACAGCTGGAGTCAGAATAGAGAGCTAAGATCCAGAAAGCATAAGATCTGTATCAGTACCTCAGAGACCACAGCTGGAGTCAGAATAGAGAGCTAAGATCCAGAAAGCATAAGATCTGTATCAGTACCTCAGAGACCACAGCTGGAGTCAGAATAGAGAGCTAAGATCCAGAAAGCATAAGATCTGTATCAGTACCTCAGAGACCACAGCTGGAGTCAGAATAGAGAGCTAAGATCCAGAAAGCATAAGATCTGTATCAGTACTGCAGAGACAACAGCTGGAGACAGAATAGAGAGCTAAGATCCAGAAAGGATAACATCTGTATCAGTACTGCAGAGACCACAGCTGGAGTCAGAATAGAGAGCTAAGATCCAGAAAGCACAAGATCTGTATCAGTACCTCAAAGACCACAGCTGGAGTCAGAATAGAGAGCTAAGACCCAGAAAGCATAAGATCTGTATCAGTACTGCAGAGACAACAGCTGGAGTCAGAATAGAGAGCTAAGATCAAGAAAGCATAAGATCTGTATCAGTACTGCAGAGACCACAGCTGGAGACAGAATACAGAGCTAAGATCCAGAAAGGATAACATCTGTATGAGTACTATAGAGACCACAGCTGGAGTCGGAATAGAGAGCTAAGATCCAGAAAGCACAAGATCTGTATCAGTACCTCAGAGACCACAGCTGGAGTCAGAATAGAGAGCTAAGATCCAGAAAGGATAACATCTGTATGAGTACTATAGAGACCACAACTGGAGTCAGAATAGAGAGCTAAGATCCAGAAAGCACAAGATCTGTATCAGTACCTCAGAGACCACAGCTGGAGTCAGAATAGAGAGCTAAGATCCAGAAGCATAAGATCTGTATCAGTACCTCAGAGACCACAGCTGGGTCAGAATAGAGAGCTAAGATCCAGAAAGCATAAGATCTGTATCAGTACCTCAGAGACCACAGCTGGATTCAGAATAGAGAGCTAAGATCCAGAAAGCATAAGATCTGTATCAGTACCTCAGAGACCACAGCTGGAGTCAGAATAGAGAGCTAAGATCCAGAAAGCATAAGACTCTGTATCAGTACCTCAGAGGACCACAGCTGGAGTCAGAATAGAGAGCTAAGATCCAGAAAGCATAAGATCTGTATCAGTACCTCAGAGACCACAGCGCTGGAGTCAGAATAGAGAGCTAAGATCCAGAAAGCATAAGATCTGTATCAGTACCTCAGAGACCACAGCTGGAGTCAGAATAGAGAGCTAAGATCCAGAAAGCATAAGATCTGTATCAGTACCTCAGAGACCACAGCTGGAGTCAGAATCGAGAGCTAAGATCCAGAAAGCATAACATCTGTATCAACACTACAGCTCCTCATCTGGAATCAGAATACAGAGTGAATTCCAGACAGAAAAAGATCTGTAGTGGTGCTAGAGAAGAATATTTGACATCAATGAAAGTAGTTTGGCATCCTAGAAAGATTAAAGTAGTATCAGGGGGGGGTACAGCCAGCACATGTGGAGCAGGGTCAGGATATACCATTGAATCCATGACTGTGTTACATCTGTATCAGCACAACCATATCAGAAGATAAAAAGGAAATTCATCTTCCAAGATTTTTGAAGTGACTACAAATCTTTCATCGGCCTCATGCACGGGTCTGCCCCCAAACCAAGCCGTACGTGCACAGGCACACAGCTCCTGCAGCATGTACATCAGCAGACG